>NW_016822031.1:104303-180088 GCF_001698545.2 Rhinopithecus bieti | reverse complement strand
CAATGCCTCGCCCTGCTTCAGCTCTCGCTGGTCAGGCTGCAGAGCTGACCAGCACCGATTTCTGGCACTCCCTAGTGAGATGACCCCAGTACCTCAGTTGAAAATGCAGAAATCACCGGTCTTCTGTGTTGCTCGCGCTGGGAGTTGGAGACTGGAGCTGTTCCTATTTGGCCATCTTGCTCAGCCCTCTTTTTTCTTTTTTTTAGACAAAGTCTCACTCTTGTTCCCTAGGCTGGAGTGCAATGGCACGATCTTGGCTCACCTCAACCTCTGCCTCCTGGGTTCAAGAGATTCTCCTGCCTCAGCATCCCGAGTAGCTGGGATTACAGGTGCCTGCCACCAAGCACAGCTAATTTTTGTATTTTTAGTAGAGATGGGGTTTCACCATGTTGCCAGGCTGTTCTCGAACTCCCAACCTCAGGTGATCCTCCCACCTTGGCCTCCCAAAGTACTGGGATTACAGGCGTGAGCCACCAAGCCCAGCCACCCAATTTCAAGGTTATATATCAACAGATACTTTCTTAAATTATTACATGAAAGGATTTTGTGAAAAACTATATTAGTATAAACAGTTACAAACACTGCCCAGAAAAAAATAGTCATCTTTATAAAAGGCTATAGATACAAAATACAAGCAATCCCAGAGCTAAAAGAGAAAAGGCTACTTAGATGCCAAGGGTCTCTCCTCAAAAATATATTTAAATTTGTATTAAAAAACCAACCTAGAACTAGAACATTGTATGTTTTTCTGCAGCTCTGCCGGTGACTATGTGTTGCCTAAATCACCAAATATCTTTGGGCTTCCTTACATCGTTTGTGAAATGATGGAGCTTGAATAATAGAATTTCAGCTCAGCTGAACCATTGTATGAGTGGAGGTTCCTCTCCCTCTCAGTGTAGATTTAAAAAACTAAACTGTTTGAGCTAATTGTAGATTTACACACAGTTGTACAAAGTAAGACAGATCCCATATACCAGTTACCCAGTTTCCTTCAGTGGTAACACAAATATAGTGCACAAATATAGTATAATATTACAACCAGAATACTAGCATTGATTTAGTTAAGATACAAAAACAGCTCACTATCTTTTTAATTTCTTAGTATTAATCAGGAAAAGGTAGTATAATTTTTGAGAGCTTACTGTATGGTGTGTTTTGCATGCTTTATTTCATTTAGTTCTAATTATGCACCACTTTGAAGATAAGGCTCAGCTAAAAGCAGAAGAATTGGGTTCAAGGTCTGCTTGACTTCACAGCCCTTATTCTTTCTATTCAGCATGCTGCCCCTCAAAGATCTTTATCATTGCTTCACATAGCATTACACTGTGCCACATGTATCACTAGAAATGTATGTACATTATGTGCCTCTGTTTTCCTCAGGAAAACTTTGTTTGCCATGTTTTACAGAGGCACAGGCCTGGGAAGATTTAAAACATATCCAGGTCTAGGTCACCCCCCCCACATCGGTCATTTGGCCAGGATTAAATTTACAGCATCTATCTTCAAGGCTCCCTTCTTTCTTTTCTGCCTTTTACACCATAGCCTCATTTTCTGAATAATAAATGATGGCAGAACACAGCACAGAAAGAAGGGACACTTTGAAAGGAGTCATTTATATGTTTCAGGGAGGAAAAGTACTTTTACAATCAAATCTACTCTGATGAGTTCCTTATTTCTATAAAATAAACAAAATCACACTTACTTTTCTATGAAGAATAAATGCAAAATTGAAAATCATGCTGATTAGACAGTCTTCTACCATCCCCTACCAATCTACTAGAGTACAAATACCAAAGTCTTTCCGAGCCTCTAGGGACTCTTAAACCATTGTAGCTTGAGTCCCTTAGGAGTAACACTGGAGTAACAATTAGTTTACACAATAAATATATATTGAGGGTCTACCAAATGTCAAAGTTAAAATACTGAGTACATATGATGAACCAGAAAGATACAGCTCTTCCGTGATATATATGGAACATAAGTATATATTTATTTCATAATGAATAATTTCATACAAATATAAATTATACAAATTAGATTTATATAATTATATAAGTAGACACATATTTGCATGTTATGTACATTATGGAGGAGATTCATGAAGCGTTATAATAACGTATAAAAGGGCAACTTAATAGAATATGAAAGTTCATAGAAAATTTCTTTGAGAATGGAACATCAGACTTGGAAACTGAAGAATGGGAATAGCTTCTGCACTTGGACAGAAGCCTGTGACCTGGGGAATGGTATCTTTTGAGTGGCTAAATGCTTGCTCATTCCACTGACCTGGAGATTATTCCTGGCTATACACTGTGTCCTTCTCTGGGGCTTTCAGCTGGAACATTTACACATGACATGGACTTTCCATGTGACCTGGGCTTCCTCACAACATGATGGCTGGATTTCAAAGGTGAGGAGAGAAACGGAATGTGAGCTAGGTGGAAGCAGTATCACCTATTATGCCGCAGTGCCCTAGACTAGAAAGTCACTTGGCATCACTTGGCATAAAAAAATAAAAAAAAATTTCATTTTTTAAATGTAGTCACAAAGGCTAGCCCACTTTTATGGGGAGGAGAAATAGACTTTACACCTTGATGAGGTGTGGTAATACTGTGGAAGAGCATTAAAACAGCAAATATAGTATTTTTAGAAATTTTGGGGAAATGCAGTCTACCTGAAATAACTATCATAGTTCAAACCTATAAAACAGAGTACAGTTCAGCTGCCACCTTTTAGCCAAGTGAGGAAAAGCTGCAAGTCCATTTTGTAGAGCCACAAATGCAAAACCTAAATTTTAATTCAGATTTTATGTTCAGTAAAATGCAATTTTCTCACATATGTATTTTATATATTATTTCCACTTGTTCAACTATGTGTCAGATATCAATTATATTTCAATTTCAATCTCTCGGAATTAAGTGAATAAAGGGCAGATTTACAAATAGATTTTATCAAGCATTAACCGTTTTCCACTTTCTGCCACTTTGACCAAAAAATCATTGGCCTTCTAAATGAATTTACTCCATTCATTTTAACCCATGCCCCCTTCCTTTGCTTTTGGTTATCTCTGTCTGCCACTTTACTTATTACTGTCTGAGAAAACATAATATTATGACTGCAACAAATGTATTCAACTGTCCTAGTGGAAAGATTCCTAAGGGAAGATGGATGGGAATAAACAAAGTGAAAAGAGAAAACACCAATGTGGCTAGTGGTTGTGTGCAGGGGCTCTGATGTCAACCACCTGAGTTTGAAATCAAGCTCCAAAATTTACCATTTGTGAGACTTGATTTACTTAACCTTTTTTTAACCTTTTAATAAAGCTCATAAACCATGCCCAGTGTTGGGCATATTTAAGTCCTCGGGAAAAGTTAGCTATTACAGCAAAATTATTTACATTAATAAGAAAAAATGGTACCTAGTTTACCTATCCAATGAAGGTAAGCACATAGGAAAATTGATATGGGATTATTATCATATGGTGTGTCCTCAGACATTCAGCGTTCCAGTACAGCAGGCTTCAGATAGCCCTGAGATAATCAATTAGTATCGGGAATACAGCATGAGGGCCAGTGACATTGGCCTCTCTGTGTACCTAGACCTCTCATAGTTTCTCCCCCCAAATCTGATTGGGTTAGCTTCATTATCATCTACAATGGTCTCTGCATTTCCACCTAGACAGTTACTTTAGCTGTGTCCAGTAAATTGAGGTTTGTTTGCTTTTATCACACTAGCCCAAAGACAGAATTGTTTGTGCTTCAAAGGAGACTACAGGCCTAGCAGCCTCCTAGAATTTTGTAAATTCTCTCTGAAAATAGGCATGTTTGTTCGAAATGGAATATACAGCTGGGTTCCTGTCGATCTCAGAGGAGATGGGGAATCTCTTCCTCCACTGCCCTTGCCATCACTGTCAGCCATTAAACATTTGAAAATCACCCCACTCTGCTGTAGCTGCTATTGCTTGGCCTCCCGCCCTGATGACAGTTAAAACCTGCATTACCCATCGCTGATTATCTTGCACTTCTCGTTGGCACTCAACATCAACCTGCTTCACCTCCTTATTTTTTCAACCATCATTCAAGTGTAGACTCTTTTGGGATAAGAGTTATTTTGTCTTATTCTCCTATCAATAATGCTTTTTCCTTCTGTTCCTTGATCCCATCTCTTTTCTGTTCCTTCTAAACTCCTTCCCTAAGTCCACCATTCCATGATTAATGATCTCCAGAGATGGTTAAACTCTTTGCAAAGTACTTTACACATATTGGATTTAAATAACATTTCATTCTCCCCGAAAGACCCTGATTAATATTTTCTTCTTTCAAGCAAGACTGTGTGTTCTCCCATTTCTTAACTCTTAGCATTGAGAGGCAGGGTTTGAACACTCTATGCTCTTCATCATCATTTTCAGATCCTCATTCATCAGCCTTCTCATAAAACTGTCATGCATCTCCATGGCTGATGCCAACAAGCTGTATTCTCTTCATCTCTATTAGGGCTAAGGAGCAATCTGGGAGCTGTTCTACAAATAGTGTTTAATTCTCTACTGCAGATGACATGGTTGTGTTCCAGAATCCTCAGGATTTATGCTGTGAAACTCCTACTAGGGCTTGTGAGAAATTCCACACAACATGTGTTTTTCCACCACAAATTATGTGTAAGAATTTTAAGTTTGAAACTGTGAAGGATCTGAGACATTACTTCTGGATGAAAGAACACATCATTTGTTCGCAGATCATCTCAGCAGTGCCCCAATTCTCCTTTGGGCAATACAATGAGGGCCAGGTATCATTTGTGCATGTAGAGGTTTTGCTACAGAAGAGGAATCCAAAAATTATGAGAATCAGAGCTTAAGTAGGGCATCTGGCACATCTATTCCTCCTCCTCCCTAGAGAAAGATTTTTTGCTTTGCAATGTAAACAACTCTTCTCCAGAGAGAGGAGGAAAAAATTTCTAGCTTTTCTTTACCATTTTGAAATATAAGCAAATGACTCCAGGGAGGATTTATCTTTCAGGTTGCTATTCAATTATCTTTTACTCAGAAATCCTGGATCATGCAGAAATGAAAAATATTAGTTGTTTCACAACACTATGGTCTAGATGGTACAGTTGTTCTCATAGCAGTCTGAATCTGCTGCAAGGCACTTTTCTACTCTGAATCCTATTCACATTTGGCTGTATTCCATGACATCCACTGAAGGTTAGAGTACTATTCCCAATGGTGGACTATTCTGTCTCTTGGACCCCAAGATGCTCTATTCTTAGTGCTGGGATGTGTGAGACACAATAATTTGTCATTTATTTTCAAGGGGATGTCCAAGTATTGCCCAGACCTTTGGGACTCTCAAATTTTCCAATGCAGTTGATCCTGATTCTTCATGGGGTTTATCTCCCCCATCTCCTGAAAGTCATGTGTTCAACCAAAATCATATTTTATTAACATATTTGCCACTTCTTGCTCATCTAGTCCTATTACATGATGCTATCTATATAGTGGATTAATATGATATATGATATTCTGTAAATGTTTAGACAGTATAGATCTTTTCAGACTATGTTAGGACTGATGACAGAAGAGTTCACACAGGCTTGTGGGAAGACCATAAAAGTATATTGCTGTCTGTTTCAAATGAATTTAAACTTATTCTGGTCCTTCTTCTTAACAGGAATGGAAATAAAAACATTTCCAAGTAATGGCCATATAGCACTCCATGTATTTGAGCCCATGTTAATTATTCTACATCCAATACAGCAAACAGAATTTATGTGGTTGACTAGTGAACTAATCTGGGATATAATGCAGACCATCACCTTTGTATTTCTTAAGGCTTTAAAGGTGGCACTGATCTCTGCCATTCTCTTCAAGATACAGTATTTTTTTTAATTTACTAACTCAGCCAGTGGGAAAGGAGTTGGTGAGTTTCAGAGGTTTCCATGTAGCCTTCCTCACTACAATATATTCTCCCAATCAGGACAGAAACAGTTGTGAGAGTTCTAGTATAAATCCAGTATATCTACACCAATTACATAGTCAGGGTCAAGATCAGAGAAATGGCCACTGGTTGGTTCTGGGGATTGGTGGACTCACTGTGTGACAACCCATGACAGTATTGCATGGATTATATACTCTGCATTTGTGAGCGTTTTAGACTTAGTCTAAGCCAACTTAGTGTCTAACAGTGCTTAAAATATTTTGTATTCCTCTTTTGTGTATGGTTACTTGTATGAATAACTATAAGTCCCTTTGTAGAAAGACTGTGGGAATCACTTTCCTACATATTTGTCCATTTGCCTGTTCAGGCAGGGTTCTTCCTTCTGAGAACCCAGTTTGCCCTTCAGCTCACATGTTTCAGATCTGAAAATTGTCTCAGATATGGAAACAGACAAACATTTGAAGCATTTCATTAGTCCGGGTGCGCTTGGCCTTTTCTTCTAATTTATTTTGATTATATGAACTGAGCAATTTCGTTTTAGGTTACCAATCTATCTGCCCTTAGGGAAGCTGTGTTTTATTAACCATTTCCATGGTGTCCTGTGGTTCAGGACCAGTCTTGCTGCTCAAGCTCATTGCTTTATTTATTTATTTATTTATTTATTTATTTATTTATTATTTTTGAGATGGAGTCTTGCTCTGTCACCCAGGCTGGATGCAGTGGCACGATCTCAGCTCACTGCAACCTCTGCCTCCCAGGTTCAAGCAATTCTTTGCCTCAGCCTCCTGAGTAGCTGGGATTACAGACACCTGCCAGTACACCTGGCTAATTTTTGTATTTTTAGTAGAGATGAAGTTTCACCATCTTGGCCAGGCTGGTCTTGAACTCCTGACCTTGTGATCCACCCGCCTCAGCCTCCCAAAGTGCTGGGATTACAGGTGTGAGCCACCACGCCTGGCTGCTCATTGCATTATTTGTAATCTCCTTGCTTCAACAATAAAATGCCACCACCTACTGTCTATATTTTGGAATTCTGTCATTCTAATTCATATTATTGGCCCAGTTGTGTAACAGTTGAGCCCAGTTGTGTAACAGAATCTCCTGCTATTTTTCTTTACCAACAGAGGAAAAGTCACTACTGAGTTTCTCAATGATGTTGGTGCCTCTCTCACTAGAGCATAATTTAGCACTTTGGTAAAAGAAGTGTCCTTCAAATCCACCCGTGGAATGTAGTCAGATGGCAGATTTTCTGAGCTTACATTAATATTCACTGTAGCACGCCTTTTCCCATTTTCTGCCATTGCAGTTGCTCCATTTATATTTCAATTACTATGGGCCACTGCTCTCCCCAAAAACCTCGAAGTGCAATCCAACCAGCATATTAGCACAATCTCTTGGAGTCCTTGCCAGGTAATTAGACCTGCTATTATGGGAGAATACTACTATGTCAATAAACTCCTCATTATTCAGACTTTTGTTCCATCCATCCTCCAGTCTTTTAATCCAGGACCTGCAGGATCTAGTCCCATACATCATTTTCTGGTTGCTACTGGTACATGTTGCCTGGATCATGGAGCTTCTCTGGGATATAGTTCATTTATTCCATTTCCTCCTTTCTGTCTCAGTACTTCACCAGCCAGTTAATGTTGTGGTTTGATGCTACTTCTTGGTCTGGTGGTTAGGAAAGGAGGTGTGGCTAGATTCTTAGGTGGGGTTCCAAGCTAGAGACAGCTGCATTGTCTTCAAGCAGGAAGAAAGTGATAGTATATAGCTGGAAGGAGTTGGACCTTCCTGTAAACCCAGATAATTCGAGAGGATTTGGGGTTTCAACATTTTCTACCGAAATGGCACCCTCGCACTTCTCAGAGTCTCATCCCTTTTCAACAAGAGCCTTGGCTTGATGCAGTTGAGACTTTAGCCTTTTCTGGTGCTCTGCTACTGGCCCTGGTCCTCTGTTTTTTCTGTCTGTCTAAAGCTGTAAAAGATAACAGTTACTTTATATGCTGCCAACGAGGACCTCTGACTTCCACATTTTGCTTTTGTGATTAATTACCCTCAACCTTTTGGTGTCTTTCCCCAATGCATCAGTTATGCTCAGCAAGAGCCATCTGATTCCATTGTCTTTATAATTAGTACTTACACTGAACCTCTCAAAAGCCTGATACGTTGTAGTAGCCTGTGCAGTTCCATTTTCTGGTGTTTTTTCCATTTCAAATAAGAAAGCTAATAACCATCACTGGCATCAAACTTCATTTCTATCTTCTTGTTTGATACCTTTTTTCTCCACCAGGCAATATTCAAAATGAGTTGCAAGTACTTAGTTTAGTGTCTAACACAATGTAATTATTCTATTTTTTGAACATATAAATATTAGATTTCTTTTATGGCCTGTGTGATGACTTTCACTAAATCCAATAATTGGTTGCCTGTAATATAGTGTAGATAGAATGAGGCTAATTTTAAGGGCTGACATTGGAATTAGGTTCTGTCCACTGGGATGAATTTGATTCACAATAAGAAATATATCACAAGTAACCTAACAATTATTATTGATCTAAAACTGACTTGGTCAGGCCAATCTGATATGTTGGGGATCTAATCTAGAAGGCTCCAGGCTGCACCCCTTCTGTTTAAGCTTGTTGGAAGTAGACACTAGTATTCTTGGCAGAAACCTCTCCACATATTATAAAAAAAGCTACAGTAAGAGCTCTAGGTTAATTTTAAATCAACTGTGTAAACATTACTAGCATCAACAATATTCATCACATGGCAAAGTTATCATGTTTACATACACACACATGCATATATATTCTAATAACATTGAATTGATTATGACTCATAATGGATACCAGTGAAATTCCAGTAATGCTGCTTTAACCAGTGGAACATAATGGAATCAGTTTTCACAGCCTCCCTTATCTCTACTCACAGAAACCTCTACCTTTCATTCCCAGTGCAATTCCTCTCAAGGCAGCATGGCATGCTATCACAGAGGGAATGTTATTCTAACTTGTTTACATCCTTGAGGGTGAGGGTCAAGGGCTCCAAATATGTTTTCCTTCTCCCAAAGAAAGAAAGGATGAAGAAAATGGAGTTTTGTGGAACTCCCTGGTGTTTCCACACATGCCATGTGACTGTATACAAAACAGCAAGGCTTTCATCTCCTCTCAGACATCCATGCTTACTTCCTGTCTTCCATGCACTGCTGGTATCTGGCCCTGAATCTAAGAGCTCCTCTGAATGTAAAAGGATTCTTTTGTATTTTCTGTCATCTCTGTTCTTGCTTGAGCCCCACTGATGTTGCCACAGCTCAGCAGTCAGCTGCTCCCACAATGAGAGCCTGTCTCTTCATCTTGCAATTTCCTGTTCTCCATTCTCCATTACCAAGATGCAACAAAGGGAATTCATTAAAGGAATTAAGTGCTTGCTTATTATCAGAGGGGGGAGAGGACAAATTTAGCTATTTTTGACCACAGAGGTCTTTCACAAAAGCCACTGAAGTCAGATCTTTCCTCAGTTAACAGTAATCGTAAAGAGTCACCCCCAATTTCTACTGATCACCTCATTATGCCACTATAGGATGAGCAGAAGAGTAACTGGTTTTGCTATTATTTAAAAATCAAAAACATATTAAGTGATAATTTGAAGGACTCAGTGTCTTCTTTGTTCTTTGCTCACTTATGTGCCACTTGTATTGTCACTGAATTTCTTGGTAAGTTCTAAATATTAAAAGCAAATACGCCTGATACATGATTACCAACTTTCCTGGAAAGCAAGTCAAATAACTTATTTATTAACTTCATCAAGTGCAGTTAGTAACAGAGTAAAATCCTTTAATCCAATAACAGTAAAAAAAAAAAAACTCTAATACCGGCCAGGCACAGTGGCTCATGTCTGTAATTCCAGCACTTTAGGAGGCCAAAGTGGGTGGATCGTCTGAGGTAAGGAGTTCAAGACCAGCCTGGCCAACATGGTGAAACCCTGTCTCTACTAGAAATACAAAAATTAGCTGGGCATGGTGGCGGGCGCCTGTTATCCCAGTTACTTGGGAGCCTGAGATGGGAGAATTTCTTGGACCCAGGAGGCAGAGGTTGCAGTGAGCTAAGGCCGTGCCATTGCACTCCATCCTGGGCAACAAGAGCGAAGTTCCATCTCAAACAAACAAACAAACAAACAAGCAAACAAACAAACTCTAATACCTACTAATGTGCAGAAGGAAACCCCAGCTTATTTCTAAAAAGACATTGAACCCATATATTTTAAATAAATGCATCAGCGTGTAGAAAGGTTATTTTCTTCTTTTATTCATACAATTAAGTTGTCCACTTTCTATAAAATTCAATCAAGCTACGTGATTACATTTACATCCCAGATTTTGCAAATGCATGGAGTGAAAAAAATTAAGCAATTGAGCTGAGATTTTTTAAAATCAAAGTGCATCCTTATAAAATAAAATTGAATACATTTTGTAATGCTCCTCTCTGTGTACTTCCATGGAAGACTGAGCATGACTTTTAGTTTTATTGCCCAGCAGGACGATAACCTGCTTGTAACTGGCAAACAAATATGAAATCTGAAAGATGTAACCATCAACTTTGATAGTCATTGGAACTGATCTAAAACTGACTTGTTCAGGCCAATGTGTTGTGTTGGGGGTCTAATCTGGATGACTCCAGGCTGCACCTCTTCTGTTCAAGCTTATTGGAAGTAGACACTAACATTCTTGGCAGAAGCTTCTCCACATATTACAAAATAAGCTCCATTAAGAGTTCTAGGTTCATTTTAAATCAACTGTGTAAACATTACTAGCATCAACCATATTCATTACATGGCAAAGTTGTCTTGTTTACATACACACACATGCATATATTTTCTAATAACATTGAATTGATTTTGACTCATAATGGATACCAGTGAAATGAAATCTGAAAGATACATTCATCAACTTTGATAGTCATTGAAATTTAATTTGATAAACGATCACACTCTTTTAAGTTGTAGAATAACTCTTGGATTAGTGTCTAGTTGTCAAGAGTTCTCCTTTTCTGGAAACTGTCCCTGTTACAGTGAGGTGGGTCTCTACCAGCCATGGCACTGCTGTAATACCTACTTCACCTGCTGCAGTTGATTGGGTTGATGTGGATGCCTTATTTAAGCTGTGGCAATCAGAAGATCCTTGGAATTTAGAAAGTTGAAGTGAGAAACCACAGGCTGGGAGCTTCTGGTAGCTCAGTTTTGTTATAAATGCCAGTGGCCCTGAGGCCTATAAATTCCCACACCTGGAACCTGCTCTGATACCAGCCTATCTGGAACTGGGTCTTTCAGCTTTAGCTTAGCTTCTGTGAGATGTGACAGCATCTTCCTAAAAAGTATATTTATTTGTTTAATCTAGCTCCAGTTGGTGTCTGTTATCACAGTAAAATGAAACTTAATTAACACTTTAAGTCTACTTTTGTCAACTAATACCTTATGTATGCCTTAAGCATATAAATATATTTTCACATTGTAAACATTAATATCTATTTACATTTCTCCTGCCTACCAACAAGTGTAGAACCAATATTTTTCTCTGAAAATTTGCAGTCAGATTAAAATGTTTGCATTAACCATAATGACACAAAATTTCAAGTATCCATTCAAAATTTCTAGTATCCATTCCAAAAATGTCTTATTTAATATTACAGTTTACCAAAATAATATTGCTGAGAGAATATGTCCTTAATCTAAATATACAGAAGGTATTCTGTCAAAATATAATGAACTTAGTTTTAAATACATTCAAGTATTATATTTTAGGCAACTATATTCTTAGAAAGCTCATTTCTACTGCTCAGTGTACCACATTAATGTTCAATAATGCAGTGCTCTAGCAGTGTAAAAAGACAGTTGCTAAAGAACAAAATATTGTAAATATCAGCTCAGCATTTTAAATATTGTTACATGTCTATAACAGAGTTTTTAACAATATAGTTTCTCCAAAATGTTCATAATTTTTTCTTAAATGTACAATCTGTTGCCCTTTTACAACTGAGGAGTAATATCAGCTTACATAGCAACACTTAGGCCATATCAAAATAGCATTTTACAAGTGAAGAATTAAGTTAGTGATACCATATCTCATTTACTATAACGAAAGCCATATATTGAAAAATTTGTCTTATTCTAGGATAAAGTAGCAGATGTTTTGTCCTTTGCTCCCTTGCAAGATTGTCAGTTTCCTTGGATCTTGGAACAAGAAACATATAATATTCAGTCTCAGCCTTATCATGGATACTCCATAAAGTTGAATGAAAACCTACCTCTCTGGGAGGCTAATGAAGAACAGATGTAGGCAAAAACAAGATGGTGATGTTAGGAGAGAACTCAGAAGCTAAAATAATATTAGTGGGAGTAGAGAGAATGAAAGAAAAATACCAGTTGTCAGCTTAAATGGAGTCGGTGGCTATAACTGAACAGCTGATAAAGTAGAAAGGAAGAAAAAGGACGACCTGCAATCTCATTTTCTCTCTTTAGGTTACAGCTGTGATTTTAGTTGAAATAAAATGTGTTTCCCATTTTATAAAGAACATCAGACCTACAGGGTTTTAAAATCACATTGGAAGCAGTTACAAAGAATGTTTAGGTCTTTGGCAATATGACAATGAAAATTCACTATTACTCAAGTTTAACTAACAGCAGCGTGTTTGATTCTCTGCTAATCATTTCTTTCTTTTTGGTTTTGGTTGTTTTAACATAGGTTAACACTGGATTAAACCTCAAATTCTGGTAATCCTGAAGCTAAAATACAGCTCTTGGCTATACTTGTCCCATTTTACACAATTTTATCAATGACTGCAATTCCTGGAATTTGCAGTTGAAACGTTATCTTTTATCCTTTCCACCCCATTTTTGCTGTTCTTAGTTTTACTTTTTATGTGTACTAGCTAACTAGCTAGGGATGAAATAATAGGGATCTTTGACACAACAAAGCTAGACAAAGTATTCTTTAAAGGTAATTTGCCCAAGCGATTAAGAGTATGTGGAGAAGTATTTATCCATTTGGGACCTGATGGTCAATTTACTTAGTGTAAATTTAAAAAAAAATCATGGTTATTGTTTAATGGAGAACAGCACGGTTCCAAAGACACTGTTGCTATTTTACTCATTAAAAATTGGTTAGTTTGAATTTAATTATAAAATCTTTACTCGATTATCTATCACTCAATGTTTGGTCATAAAGTGCAGTCTTAAATCACCATTTCTCCAAGCGGTTTCCTTGGACTCTCACAGCCAGGCAACACTGTGAGCTAAGAAAGCTTCCTTGGGTAGGCGAATTGGTGAAACTGCTTATTGTATCACACTCTTGGAGACAAACAATGCTCATTAAATGTTAATCACTCTGAAAAATCCTGCAGTATAGAAGTTTCATTTATTCATCAAATTTTTTATGTATCTGTTTAACTCCCCAGGAACTGGTATTTTATGCAATATATTTTGTGAAAATAAGGTTTTAGTCAGTTATTCTGAGATGATTCTAGTAATTATACAATATTATTCTTCTTTATATAGCTTCTTAACCTATTCTGGGTTACATCCACTTTAGAAGTGGATGAAGAATATAAATGTTTTAGTTAGAAAAGCTATATAGACATATGGACATTAAATTTTATATAAAATGCAAGAAGTTACATCTTATTTAAGGATGCTTAAAATCCACCATTGGCTCTATTTTGAGAAAATTTGAACCTTTTGGTTCGCGTACAAATTTAGCTTCCTTTTAGGGACGGTTACCATAAGGTATATTTAGCTGTTGACAACTTAAATTTTGCAAAGTTTTGCTGCTGCCCATTATTTAATGTGAATGTGCCTCTCATGTTTGTCATGGTCCTTTTGAATCACACTGTAAGTGAAAAGTTACAGATATTATCCAAGGTTGCTTTACCCTGCTTGTTTGTATTCTAAAATACAGTATTTAGAACACAAAATCTTAAATGCATTTCTTTAGTGACGTTCCAAGATACATTAGAATGTCCTTATTCTGTTTATATCACTGATATTTAAAAGTATAGTACTGAGTCAGTTTAACAGTCTGTAAAACATTTCTTAGTGCTCTGTTGTAGCCAAAAGAAATGCAGATTATATTTAGTTTGTGTACAGTCTATTTCAAACATATGTATAGGAATGTAGTACTTTTAGCTTTTCTATTACTTTCCTTTTTCTTCCATGTAAGTTAGGATGGCGTAAATATATAAACAGATGTTGCTTTGCAATTTGATTTAAATCTCTGTGTCTATGTCCTAACTGAATCAAAAGCCTTTTTGGAAATTACCAAATTCTCTCCAAGATAATGTACAGAAAGATATTTCTGCATTGGTAATAAAAATTGAAACTTTATTTCAAATGTTTTTCATTTGATTTCTTTTGCATTAATATCTCATTGCTCAAAGTTTTTTTGAAAATTTTTTCTTCTTTATTTTTTGAGACAGAGTCTCACTCTATCGCCCAGGCTGGAGTACAGTGGCGTGATCTCAGCTCACTGCAACCTCCGCCTCTGGGGTTCAAGTGATTCTCCTGCCTCAGCCTCCTGAGTAGCTGGGATTACAGGCATGCGCCACCATGCCCAGCTAATTTTTGTACTTTTAGTAGAGACGGGGTTTCACCATGTTGGTCAGGCTGATCTCGAATTCCTGAGCTAATGGTCCACCCTCCTTGGCCTCCCAAAGTGCTGGAATTACAGGAGTGAGCCACCATGCCTGGCCTCCTCTTGTTTATAATAGCCACCATAGTAATGTAAGGAATTACTACATTAAAAACCCAAACAGATATACTTATTTGACTTGAATATTTTTTTAAAAATATTAGCATCACTTTAATTCTATTACATCTTGCTGTTAAGATTTTGACTTTTCTTACACCAGTGAAAATGAGAAAATGGAAATAAAGAAATACTAGATATTATTAAGAGAATATAATCATAGTAGATCTCATTTAATTTTTAAAACAAAGTAGAGTGAATGTTTTAATTTCCAATTTATATCTAATTTTCAGAGGCTAATATATTTCCTAGGGTCACGTAGCTAGAATATTGTAGAGCTAAAACTTGAAGCCAGAGATTCTGATTGAGAAAATAGCTATGTTTTTATTTTTTAATAATTTTGAAATAACTGGCAGAGCAAGTGTCTGAAGAGAGGTTGTTAAAATAAGTAAGAATTTGCATTTAGAGAAGCATATTCCTGAGGTTAAAAGCACAGTAAACTTCATAGGTGGGAACTAAACAATGAGAACACCTGGACACAGGAAGGGGAACATCACACACCGGGGCCTGTCATGGAGTGGGGGGATGGGGGAGGGATAGCATTAGGAAATATACCTAATGTAAATGATGAGTTAACGGGTGCAGCACATCAACATGGCACAGGTATATATATGTAACAAATCTGCACGTTGTGCACATGTACCCTAGAACTTAAAGTATAATTTAAAAAAATAATTAAAAATGAATGTAAATTTTAAAAACAGCATAGTAACTTTAATTAGTTTGGACAGTAAACAGAATTAGGTTTCTTCTTTTAACTTTGGTGTAGAACTCTTTCCTCTGTTTTATTTTGCTATCATCCATCTCCTAGGCTCTAGATCCGTGGCATGTCTTATAGAAATATATTAACATAGCTTTTAATACATTTTATACACACACACACACACACACACACACGTACACTTTTATATCTTTTCTAAAGTGAATCCATTCCCTCACCTCAAATGTGAAAGACCTTAAGTGGTTGGCCTAGTTTGGAATCTTGTCTCTTGTATAGTTGCTGAGTTCACACCTGCTGCTTCTCCATCTGCTACAATTTTAGATCAGTAAGACCTTCTTGAAATATGTGGAAAATGTCAAACATAATCCCAAAAAAGTGCTGTCTTCTTTTAAGCTGATGGTGTCCTGAGATGACTGAGGGTTTTTTTATTTTTCCTAACGATTAGCAGTCACCTCTTTTTTTTTTTTTTCTAGTGACCTACAGTCTCTTTATTTAAGGGATCAAGACAACGTGCCCATGGTTTAAAGAACACAGAAATAACATTTCGAAAGTAAATGTCGTTGTACTTGATAGTAGTCACTTGAAAGGTCATCTATTCTATACTTGTAAGAAATTAATTGTACACCTGAATAATATAATAATTTTTAGCCATTAAAAAAAATTAGTGAATGTATAAATGGGTTTCTTTTCATCTCAGTCTTAGTATATCTAGTATAACAAATTTTGTATTTAAGAATAACATCTAATAATGATTTTGCACATTCATGCAGATATTTACTCTGACCAAGATTCTACTAGCCATTGTGCTGTAAGGGCTCAAAAATGTATTCAGAAAAGAACTTGATGAAATTACATTTGTATGGGTGTACTGGTGGTTCTTAACTTAAATATTAAGTTCTTATTTTTTGTGCTAAATATTTAGATATGGAATTTTGTGTTTGTTTTCTTATACATTTATATATTTTTTTAATTATACTTTTCTTAGATTACTTAAAAAGTACTTTGTTTCCCACAGCAATAAGGAAGGTGCAGGGGTAATATAGTGGCTCAAAGCAGCAGGAATTAGTGAATCCTAAATTTGTTATATAAGCAAACTGCCCACATTTAAATGGGAGCATTATTATGCTTCCAGTGTATGCTGGGGTTTAGTGTTAATATTTTGTGTTCCTTTTATAGATATATTCTGGACTATATCTATAGGTTTAGGATGGAAATCACCAGTAATAGTTTTTGTAGCAGTAAAGAATTATCGGTTGAAGGTTTGTTTTGATTCTATCCAAAATGGCAAGGCACCATGTAATCTTGGGTGTTCGCTTATTTATAAAATAACGACATTGGACAGCTATAAAGTTATGTGACTCTTTGATCTTCAGACAACCCGCAGCTTCAGGGTTCCACTGGGGCAGGGCTTCTGTATCTCTGGAAAGGGCTGATGGGGACAAAAGGAGGAGATGTGTCCTCTGGGAGAGCTGTCAGCACTAATGGTTTGCTAGACCCTGATGAATGGAACTGCTCAGACTGATTTTTCTTCCTACATCTCTGTTAGATCCTAAATCCTGATCTGGTCTCACTCTAATTTTTTTTTGTACCTTTTAACAATCCAGGCTGTTTTGAACTATACTCTCTTTGCTGTCACTTGGGGAATCTCCCTATGGCAATCTCACTCACAACTCCTGTCTAAACTGAACAGTTTGAACACATCCACCAAGAAGAAAATTAATTAGGTAGCCACAGGCAACATAAATACAGTCACGATTCCACCTAGAAACCTAAACTTTTTCAATTGTATGCTTTGAGGATTTACAGAATGCACAGTGCCAATCAATTTACTTCCTGGAATTTGTATGTTTGGGTGCTTTGATTTTTCCCTGAAAGAAAACAAAACAGAGAGTGAACTGAAATGTGCGAAGTAGTTTAGAGAATGCAAGGCCCAAGTATCTGGCAAAATAGCATTTTTCGTATTTCTGCTTCACCTTGGCCTCAGATATGTATGGAAACATTTGGTTCTAAACAGAATTCTCAACAGCAACACCAACCTTTCTTAAAAATGTAAAATTTCTCAAAGTCTCAAAGCATGGTAAGAGTGTTGCTTATTCTTTTGCCAAATGCCTGTGAGTCAAGGCTGAAATTTTAGGCTAGTTGATATGGTGATAAGGTATTTTAAGTAGAGCTTATTGTTAATCTCTTTAGGATGCTAGTCTTTTGGCCTGTAGTCTAATTTTAGCCTTGCCAATTCACAGAAGGTTCCAGAATCTCGCTGCTAAACCCCTGACTTGGGTAGTGGTGGTACTGTTTGCTGTCAGACTTCCCTGACCCTGCCTGGGTGAATAGCACTTGTTTCCCTATTCTCAGTGCTGCTTCTCCTGCATGCTTCTAGCTCCTTCTTGCTGGACCTTTAGCATACTGTCATTTGTTGCATGGTCTCCCTGTTGTCTATATCTGGACTTCTTCCCAGCATTTCCTTCTTCCCATAGATGAGTAAATTTCAAAAGGTCTTTTCTCCTAACATGTCTTGTACTACAAGCACCTGAGCCTTCTATACGTGAATATTGTGGGATGCCTTCACCGTTTGTACAGATTATTCCACCGGGCCTTTCTCCTAAAGAAAAGAAATGATTTTAATTCTGTCACTGGGTAGGCAGAGCTTGGAACTTTGGCTAGATGCTTCTAGGAACACAGAAGAACTGACAAACTGTACCTGTCTATTCTGCCCATCCTGTGCAGGGCCTGCACTAAAAGGGAAAACACCGTAGTTTATTCAGTACTCCATCATGAGGATGTCATGGGACTGCCACTATTTCTTCCTCGGAAAAGATACCAGTTATGAATACGTCTTTGACTATAGGGAATTATGATTTGGAAGGCTGCCATTTGACTGTCAAGTTTTTAAAAGAGCTGGTCGGTAGTAAGCTGCTATTTAATATTAAAATAGGAAAAAAATAAATGCAAAATAATAATAATGATCACAAACAATAACAATAACAAAATGGGTTCTTTCTACAGACATTGAAAACTATGTAATCTTTGTGTTGCTCTTATAGATTTGGCTACTAAGAAACTTAGATCTAAGAGTAGGATATAACTACATTATTCTGTACCGTATTCTCAGTAGTCTCATTTCCCCATTATACATGTAAAAGATTTCTCACTTACAAAAGATTTAGCTTTATTTCATAGTCCAGTGCAATTTTTTGTTTGTTTATTTGGTGGTTTGCATGTTTATTTTAAGCTAAAGCTGAGTTTTTTGTGGGTAAGTGGAATACAAATAAAAAATGCATTCAGAAGTCAGAAACATACAGATATCAAGTGTTAAAGATTAGCTATTAGCATTTTCATATTGAACACCTTCCATAATTACACATGACAACTACAGATCAGTCTTTCCTGAACTGCTGCTGGGTGTATGTGGCAGCTGGATGGAATGGTTTGTCAGAAAAGATACTGCTCAAAAAAAAGGAAATTCAAGTAAATTACAGACTGTCAATATGAGTTCTCATCTATAAAAGGGGACTATAATGTGGAAATCATTGTTATTCCAGAAAGAATTACTTCAAATGAACTGTTTCTAGCATGTCCAGAAATAATTAACAAGAAAATCATGACTAAAACCTATACCTAACAGCCTGGAAGTAGGTCTGATCATCAAAAATCAACAGAGTGTAGCATTTGAATGTCTATTCTCACCATGGGCAGTGGAAACACAGTCACCGAAACTCCACAATATTGATTGACAGAGCTGTTCTTAAATGTAACTTTGGATTGTGTTGGACTCCTTCTTAGAATGACACCAAGTATCCACCAGTGTTCACATGCAAACATTGCTGTGATAATCAGAGCTCAGAATCAGTTATTGACAATACATAATTTACAGTTCCTTCAGAGATATGTCTTCTTTTGCTTTAGATGAGATCAAGAAAATTGCAGGAAAGGTCTTTTTCTCAGCTGTTACCCTTTTGCCCATCAATCTAAGACAAATGGCCTAACCTAGCTAAAGGATGGCACAAACAGCTAGGATGCCCAAGATGAATTTCCAAGGAAGTTTGCCAAAAAGACTTGCCAGATTTCTCATCATTCAACATGGACACTCCATCTTCAACAGCAGGAGTCAGTGCTGCCACATTACTAATGTTTGGCAGCCTCTCAAACTTGCTTTGACCATTTGCACAGAGATTTGGATGAGGCCTTACACAACACATAGTACGTTCTAGTAGTATGTTCTAGAGGCTCATCTGTCCATATTTAGTCTTTGTTTGTTTTTTTACAAGAGTTTATTTTGTTAGGAAACATAGTATTGAACAATAATTTTCGGCTACTCTCAATTCCTAGGTTGTCACACAGTGTCCAGAAGGCAAAAGGACAAGTATGCACTGTCCTACTGACCTACTTTCCACACTGCTGCACAGGAAAATCTGACAGAGGACAATAGCAAACATCTCACCAGCTCATGAGTTCTTTTTTGATCCTAATTCCAAGGTACTCACCAAAGACATGAAGAGAAAACAAACAATACTTTTCTTGGAAATACTGTAATTGCTGGTATATTTGTTGTTTCTGGCATAAGGTAGAAATTGTCCAGTAAACATTGCTTCCTTTTGGATCAAAAAGAAATTTAACTAAATAAATGCAAGAGGTGTGAGGGAAGATAATGGGAAATACATGAGATTTGAGAAATCAGTAGAGATTCAAGTGGTTTTTTTTTTCTTTTGTGGTTGATAATACTCTGTTTTAGATCAGTGAGTTTTACTTATATATGCTTGTCCTTTTTTTTTTTCTAGTTACCAGAACAATACTCAGTGAATTTATGAATATATGGTAAATATTAAATACATCCCACTTGGATGAGAAGATATGTGAGTTGATGAGTATAGCTAAGTTTAAAGTTAGATGTGTTCCATAAATATAGTGTTTACGGAGTTGGTGCATATTCACCTCTCAGTACATTATACTTTCTTAATTTCTTTTTGGTGCTAGGTGATATTCTGCAAAGTACACATAAGTATAGTAATATTGGTCAGTAAACTAGTAAAATGCTCCCCTAGCTATTAGTAAATAGCCTCTGCCTTATGTCTCCAAAATATCTCTACCATTATCCTGATCTTGATTGCTATTTCATATTAAAAGAAGACATGTGAATGTATCTGAACATTTAAAAAAATTGTTATTTCTTTTTACCTTAAAAAATACAGTGTGCTGTACTAGTACTACTACTAATAAATAACATCATTGACTCATTGATCACTTACTATCAGCCAGGCAGTCCTAAGTGTTCCACTTATATTAACTCACTTAATGCATGCAACAATGCCATGAGGTGCTATTTTTATCATTTTCATATTTATGTATAAGGAAACAAATATACTAATATTAAGTAGTAAGTGGCATACATGCCACAAGTTCTATAGTCTATTAATAGTTTTAGAGTTCAGGATATTCTCTATTACTGTAACCCACCTCATTAGCAGCATCCCTGACTATTCTAGGTAAAGAGTATTGTATTCTTTTCTAAGATAAAAACATGACTTGCTACTGTATTTGTTTAGATTCAACTTTATTGGAACACAGCTTAGCTTTGACATTTACAGATACGGGTTAGCTTTCATTTCATTGCAAGATAAAAGGCAACCTGGTATTTAGTTTACCTGCAAAAGGCAGTTAGGAAGCCTAGAGGAACCTAATTAAAATGCAGCACATTTCCAAGGCACCATCTCTTGCTGTGTTGCCATAGAAACAACGAGGATTTCTGTCACTGACCTTTGAGGGAGTCTGAGGATATATTTTCATAAGGTTCATAAGAGAAGCCATCCTAGTACATTAACCTATAGTTGCAGATCAACTATACGTTATGGAAATTCCCTATGCAATCCTAGCTGATTTTAAAACCAAATTATACAGCAAAACTTACTAAAGGCTCAAACTAAGGGCTCTTTGAAGGAATGTGGTTTAACTGCTTCCAATGTAAGATTTCAAATAATTAAGGATAATGTAGTAGCAGCAAAACATTAAAGAAAACCATAGGTAATTACACAAAGAACATTGGAACTAAAATCATATTTAAGAATAGTTTTAGTGTTATATCTATTCCATTGCATTTTGGGTTCTTCAATTCTATGCTTATTCAAAGGATAAAATGAACATTACTGCATCAAAAAACTACACCTAGACAATCAAAGTTTATTATACATTATTAAGTTGCTGCTATTATTTATACATACAGATTCTTAATTCATGCCCTTTACTGTTTATTTATAACTTCATTCATTCCATTACTAAATATGTATAATTGACAATCTTAGTTATACTGTAATTTATATTTTTTGGCTATTTGACATCAGCCAAGTAACCATGCCATGATTCAATTTTCATGATTTCAAAATTCATGATTTCATGATTCAAAATTCATAGAAATTTACAAAGCCCACCTTACTGTAGACTGCTGCTATTATTGTATCAACATCTGTATTTTCCACTGAAAATAAATAACTTAGTTCTATAATCAGAATATGCCTGGTTTAGTTACAAGGAAATATCTATTAGGTGTTAATTTCTCTTAGAATTAGAAATCTTGGCCAGGCATGGTGGCTCACACCTGTAATCCCAGCACTTTGGGAGGCCGAGGTGGGTGGATCACTTGAGGTCAGGAGTACGAGACCAGCCTGGCCAACATGGTGAACCCCATCTCTACTAAAAATACAAAAATTAGCTGGGCTGAGATGGTGGGTGCCTGTAATCCCAGCTGCTTGGGAGGCTAAGGCAGGAGAATCATTTGAACCCTGGAGGCAGAGATTGCAATGAACTGAGATTGTGCCATTACACTCCAGCCTGGGTGACAAGAGCAAGACTCCATCTCAAAAAAAAAAAAAGAAAAAAAGAAATAAAATCTCTATGTATCTATAGATATATGTTTATAGATATATAGAGAAACATATATAAATGAGAGATATGTGTATATATGTGTGTACACATATATATAGATGCACATTGTGTGTGTGTGTGTGCGCGCGCGTGTGTGTGTGTATATATGTTTGTCTTCAGGCACCTGAAGAAAAACAAATATACTAGCAAAACTTGCTAAAGGCTCAAACTCTAGTAAGTTTTCTTTGGGTGCCTGAAGAAAAACAAATATCTAATAATTATACCTAGAAAAGTGGAGCTATCACCCCGTTTCCTAGACTTCTGGAAGTTCTCTTAAATAGCTCTGTGTCCTCGCTCAGACACCATGTGGCCAAGGGGCTGAGAGCACGTCGGGCCTCTTGGCTCTGCCACTTACTGGCTGTGTGGTCATGGGAAAGTTATTTAGCCTGAGGGTGCCTCCGTTGGCTTATGTATAAAATTAGAATCATAATGGAACCTATTAAGGTTGTTTTGAGAATTAAATGACTTAATATTGATAAATCACTTACATCTATATTTGACACATAATAATTTGTCTAAGTATAGCCAATAACAGGGACAGAGCTCATATGAAAATGTCAGCCCTGTTGCACTCTTGCCCTGCCCAAGACAGAAAGAACTACATGGGATGAATGCATTCCAGATAAAACACAGAGTTCCATTAGTGTGTGGACGAGGCAGTCTGTCAGGTTTACAGACTGGAAAAGAAAATGTGTTTTCTTCCTCAGTATGGATTTAGACGGCACCATCTTTGAGAATTGATGGTTGTCTTTGAGATGTGTGAATGTATAAGTGTGTTTGTGTTTAATCCAGTAGTGAAAAGGAAAAGCTGTTTTTCTTTCTATATACTCACTCACAACACTCAATATTTCCAGAACACTTCATTTCTACCACCACATGTGTGTGGGGGGTGTGTTTTCTACACCAACCAATTCTCCCATTCTTTGTGGCTATCAACTGGGTGTCCCGTAATTCAAATCAGACATTATCTACCTGGAGTTAGCATTGACCCACAGGTTAAGGGCTCAGTTTTACAAAATTTTCCCCCTCCCCACTGAAGATGACAATCACAAATGATGAGTCTTCATGTTACTGATAACTTCTGCTTGACTTGGCTACAAATCCAGGGTCTCTGCGGCCCTCTCCTCAGGTTTGATAATTTGCTACTGTGACTCACAGACTTCAGGAAAACAGTTTGCTTACTAGATTACCAGTTTGTTATAAAAGGACACGACTCAGGAACAGCCATATGGAAGAGATGCACAGGGAAAGGTATGGGGGAGGCGTGGGGAGCTTCCATGCCTTCTCTGGACACACCACCCTTCCCAGCACCTCTGCATGTTCACCTACTTCAAAGTACTCTGAATCCTGTCTTTCAGGGATTTTTATGGAGTCTTCATCATGGAAGCATGGTTGCTTATTAACTCAGCTCCTCATCTCTCCTGTCCCCAGAAGATGGAAATGGGGCTAAAAGCGTCAAGCTTCTTATCATGGCTTGACTTTTCTGGTGGCCAGCCCCAGTCCAGGAACCCAGCAAGAGTCCCTTCATTAGAAGAGAAGATACTACTCTCACCCAGGGACTTAGGAGCTCTGTGTCAGAAAGCAGGGTCAAAGACCAAACATTAGAACAAAAGATGACCCTAGCACCCCTACCACTCGGGAAATTACAAGGGTTTTAGGAGCTCTTTGTAAGAACTGGAGGCAGAAACCAAATACATATTTTCATATATGTATATATTTATTATGTCACAAATAGCTACATACTGGATGAGCCAGAAAAATGAGGAAACATATTTGCATCTCACACTAGTGGAGAGATTCTGAAAAAGACCCCACTTGGAATACCAAACCACACATTAGATTGTTCTGCTCCCAATTGTGTGCCAAAGTGCACTCTGAACTGTTTTGGTAAAGCCCACTGTGGAGTCATATGAGGCTGAATAACTTGGGAGAATGTATGTCTGCAAAATAAACCTAGGACCGGATTGATCCTCAGGCCACTTGGCAGGTGAATGTCTCAGGAATGAATGTGAGACAAGTTTCCTGAAAAGGCTTCTATGACTTATAGAACTTTTTGTTTAAGTGCTTGGTCCCAAATAAACTACTAAGATATATAAACTACAAAATAATTCACTGCCAGATAAATATTAAGGGAAGAAACACTTTAAAGGAGAATTTGTATCCACATAAATCCCTAAATTCATGGTCACAACTTTACTGATCTCAAAATGTTCTAGGTCATTGCTGTCAGTCTAGTTCTGTCCTCTATTTCTTCATTTAATACCAATACTTCTAATTTTTTATAATATGCTGCTTTAGGTAGATTTAAAATATATCCTAACTGCCATTTTCTAACCTTCCTGAAATATACTGTTCAATAAAAAATCCTTTCCTTGCTTAAACATAACTTAAATAAAACAAGAAACTTACCATTTCTCTCTAGTGTAAGATGACACATGCAGCTTAGCACTCTGTAGTAGTCTCTTTTCAATTAGGTAAAAAAGGAAGTTTCTATGGTAACCATCCTTATAGTCACTCATTCCTCCTTCCTGCCTCACCAGTGCCCAATATATATCACATGACTCATGAATACATATAAACTGCTAGCATGTCTAGAATATTCTGTCTTGAAATTATACTTTCTACTAGTGACTTTTAAAAATGACTATGCCCCAGAATAATTAAAAAGAGAAACCAAAAAATTTTAAATTAATTTATATAGAGTTTTTCACCATCAAATTTATTTTCAGCACCCATGGGGAGTTAATAGATCTTCCTTGAAAGAGAAAAACCTTTCCCAAGGAAAAATCCTAGAATTCATATATTCGGCAACATTTAAAAGAGACCATGAAATTTTTATCAGTCTGGAGAACTGATCTTCTTTAAGGTGACCCTGATAGTTCCCAAAGATGTTTAAAGGCATTTCCTGGAAAAGGGGAGCAAGAGAAAAGGAAGAGAGAGAGAGAATTTTGATGATTTTTTTTTTTTTTAAAGTGGGGACTGCTGAGTTAAACAAAGTTAACCACATTGTCTCAGAGCCTTGCATGTGCTAATATGTGCTAATGTGTCTCATGGATCTCTAAGGAAGATGTAGTCAAAATCATCTTTTACACTGCTTAGTTCCCTGGAGCCTACTTTTTTTTTAAAATCACAGCCACTTAAGGCACCAGTGCATACCAAAACACACTTCTGGCAGTGTTGCTTCAGGGAGTTCCCAGTGTAGGGTCAATGTTCCATTTTCTCTACCTCTTCTAAAATTCCTGTTTCTTCAAATGCCTATTAATAACTTTATGTCCATTGTGTCAGTTCTCAATTCATGTTGCTTATAAGCAAGATTTTTATTATTAAAGTGAGATGGGATAAAAATAAAATTTTTTTTGCAATGAGACGACATTTTATTTTAATTCTCACCATTTATATACAAATACAAGTTAATAAAACACATCACAAAACGGTAAAATTTCTTAGTTAGTATTTATAGGTGCATAGTTTCATGCTCACATATATTTAAGTATTATATATATTAACAAATTTCACAATACATCATTATTCTTAGACAGTATCATTAAAAGACACCTAAAAATCCTATAATATACGATAGCAAATCACTAACAACTTCTGAACAACAGCAACAAAAAAATAGTGAGGATTTAGAAATAAGTGGTAGTCACTTAGGTGTTTTTAATTTGTTTTAACATCATAGATTGAAGCCACAAAATCCACAGCACACAAAGACCCTGCTATCATGTATTCACTTCAGTGAAAGGGAAGCACCGAAATGCTGAGTGGGGGCAGGTACAGATACTTCAATCACTGCTGATGGAAGACTTCAAAATACACTGTAAAAACTTTGAGAAATGTCATGACTGGGCACATTGGAACTGAGCACTTGTACAGGATGGAACGTCTGTCAGCAGATCTCAAGAAACTGGGAGCAAAGGTATTTCTTAGGCTTCAGGTTCATAGTCTTGATACCCTTCCTAATATTAGAAAAATCAAAAAGACAGCACGCACTGTTAGTGTAAGTTTCAATCATGCATCAGCACTGACAGCCAACGAGATAGGAAATGGCTCATCACTTACATTAAAATTTACACTCAATATTTTTGCAAATATTCTGCAACAAACATTATCTTATTTTTAGTAGTTGTGTCTTTCCTGTCTGATATAGACGTGAATTGTGGTAGTAATCAGTTAAAATATCTAGGTTCTAATCCAGATGTGCTATTTAATGATCATATACCTAGTCTGGTAGGACAAAAAAGTTGGACTGGCTGATTCTCAGTTTCTTCACCTGTAAAATGTGAGAATAAAATCAAGCAGTCTATAAAGCCTTTTCCAGGGCTAAGACGCTCTAATTCTCAGAAGGAAATTAAGACATTTGAAGGCGAGGTACATTTTCCCTACTTTCACTCTCCCCCTTGAAAATTTCATCTTCATCTATGGCTTCAATTATTAGCTGTATTTCAGACCCCAAGCTCTCCATACAATATCTGAAAGCATCCACAATACAAATATTAATGATTTAATTAAAGGGGTCAGATTATTCCTCCTAAAGAGCAACTTTAATAATATCAGGATTCCGCTTAAAAACAAACAAATCAGCATATCTTCAATAACTCAAGTTGTTTTCTGAATAGAACACAAACTTAAATGACAAGATTGTCCTAATACTCTATAATTTGTCTTTGACTCATAGCTGCAAGTTCAATCTATCACCATTTTCCTTGTTCCTAAGCTTGAGTCATAATTATTTACTGTTCTCAGACATATCCATTTGCATTCTCAGACATATATGCCTTTGCTTCTGATATTCCCTTGAGCCAGAACGTCCTCTGTTTGTTTTGCCCTACCATATCTCTTTCCCCTTCCCACCCAGATCAACATCACCTCCTCAATAAAACTTCTCTTGATTGATTGAAACAGATCCTTTAAAATGTTATACTTTTTAGTATATCTTGTATATCTTTGCTCCTGTGATGCCTGGTACATAGAAGACAATCAATAATGTTTGTTAAAGGAAGGAATCATAATAAAGAAATGAATGAATGAATTTCTATTTTTTTCATCAAACCTACTAGACTGTAAACTCCTTATATCCTGGTAATGTCAGTTACACTATAGTTTTCTATAGTGTTTAGTATTGTGTCTTGCATAAAAGATCCCAAAATATTGGAAATTCTTATTAGGCAAACAATTTAATCTTAATTTCTATAAATTGAATTATTATCAATATGCTTTGTGTGTGTGTGTGTGTGTGTGTGTGTGTGTGTGTGACAGAGTCTTGCCCTGTTGCCTAGATTGGAGTTCAGGGGTGCCATCTCAGCTCGCTGCAACCTCTGCCTCCTGGGTTCAAGCAACTCTTGTGCCTCAGCCTCCCAAGTAGCTGGAACTATAGGCGTGTTCCACCATGCCTGGCTAATTTTTGTATTTTTAGTAGAGATGGGGTTTCACCATGTTGGCCAGACTGGTCTTGAACTCCTGGCCTCAAGTAACCTGGCCATTTTGGCTCACAAAGTGCTGGGATTATAGGTGTGAGCCGCTGCACCCATCCTCGATATGCCTTTTAATAATGCCATGAGGAATAATACATAACCTAACCACAACATACTTGAACTCAATTTTTAATGGAATCATCATACAGTTTCTTTTCTTGTGATATCTTCGTTTGGTTTTGATTATCAGGGTAATATTGGTCTCACAGAATTAGTTGGGAAATGTCTCCTCTTCTATGTTGTGTAAGAGATTTTAATTGGTGTTAACTAATTAGTATTAATTCTTCCTTAAATGTTTGGTAGAATTTACCAGTGATGCCGTCTTGGCCTGGGATTTTCTTTGCAGGTAGGTGTTTTTGTTGTTGTTGTTGTTGTTGTTGTTGTTTTGTTTTGTTTTTTTTACTAATTTAATCATTTAATCACTTCACTATGTTATAAATCTATACAAATCTATTCAGATTTACTATTTCTTCTTGGGTCAGTTTTATTCATCTAATAGTATTTTCTAATTTCCCTTTTGATACATTTTCTATTAAAATACTTTTATTTTCAATCAAAATAAAATTAACAATCATATTATGTTGTTTAAAACATTACACTGGAATATATCAATTGTTGCAAATCATACATTTATCTTTTCATTCTATAACTTGTGTGCGTAACTTTTATTTTACTATGCAATCATCCCACTGGAAATGTATGGCAAAAAATAATTACCTTCCTTTGGCATTCCGTTGATTTCCCTAACTTTCCATTTAGAAACTTATTTTAGAATGTATAGTTTCTAAAAATATATTCTCTAATGCAGGGGTTAGTAAACTTTTCCTGTAAAGGGTCAAGTAGTAAGCATTTTAAGCTATGTGGACTTAGATACGATTTGTGTTACATCCTCTCTTCCTCCTCCTCCTCTTTTTTTTTAAGGACCCTTTAAAAATGTAAAAACCATTCCTAGCTTGAAAGTTGTCCACGTAATGAGCATGTAGAGAGCAAATGATTCTCACTAAGCAAGAGAAATATGACAATGACAGGTTTTTGGTACTGTTAGAAAGATTCAGCTTGGACTCCTACCTCAGAAGGCATTTCATAAGCCTCATTGTCAGGATCCACAGGCATATCTTGTAGAATTCCTTCCTGTGGGGCTCCTTCTTCATTCTAATATTTAAAGTGAGAAGCACAAAAAGAACATGATGAAGTAGCATTTTCACTTTTAAAATCAGAACTATGTTTCGGAAAAATCTTACATATAGGGATGTTGGCCAGGGGCACACCTTAATATAAGTACTGGCATTCTAAACTCTGCAATGCCTTTGGGGAAACATTGTGGCAATATGGGTTACCAAACCTCAAAGTATGTAAAGTTTTTGCTCAAGTAATTCACTATTTAGGAAATAATCCACAGCTATAGTCCACAGATATTCTTCACAAGATCAATGACAGCAGGAAACAACATTTTTAGAATTGTTAACTAAATGTTCAATGAATAATGAAGAGTTAAAAAATTATTGTCGGGTGCTGTGGTTCACTCCTGTGATTTCAGCACTTTGGGAGGCTGAGGCAGGTGGATCATTTGAGTCCAGGAGTTCAAGGCCAGCCTGGACCACACAATGAAACCCCAAGTCTACTAAAAATACAAATAAATAGCTGGGCATGGTGGCACATGCCTACAGTCCCAGCCACTTGGGAGGCTGAGGCAAGGAAGATCACTGGAGCCTGGGAGGTAGAGGCTACAGTGAGCTATGTTCACGCTACTGCATTCCAACCTGAGTGACAGAGCAAGACCTTGTCTTAAAAAAAAATTATAATTCAGCTACTCAGTAGATTATGATAAAGACATGTATTGCTATTACCTGAGAATTATGTAGCAACAACCTATTTATGGTATAATATTTAGCAGACTATAAATGTTATTTGTATTATAGATACAACCTACACACAATTCAGATGCAAAGGTAAAAAGTTTGGAAGAAAACACAATAAAATATGAAAGTTATTTTGTTGGATAGTTATGTATGTTATTTTGACTTTTTTCTAAGTGTTTAACTTTTATAACCATTTATAACGTAAAAGCATACATACTTAACACAGTGATTTTAAATGACAACGAATACACAAATTCTTTTCTGAAATTTAAAGACTGAGACTATACATATTGAAGGGAAATAATCAAATACATGGTCAGAAAATTTTTCTAGGTATCTCTTCCTAGACAAAGAATACTCACAACTCAGCCTGAAATGGTCATGGCTTTGTTGATATTCTTCACTAAATACCTTTTGTTGCTTTGCATTTATTTTAGCAAAGTAAGTATAAGAAGATGAAGTTAACCGAAAATTCAAAGAACAGAGAGGCAATGTGAGCCTAAATTGGACTCAGAGGAAGAGATCAAATAATCCCTCAGCCAATGCGGCTGATTTTCAACAACATGTCTGATGTAAAAAAGCCTCCCCATGTCTTCACATGGAAGTGACTGACAGGGACACCGAAGTATAAGGAAATGGATGACAGTAAGAAAAGGTCAAATTAAAGATCATGGTTATGGTAGGTGGGCAGAGAAGCTTATAGATCATTCTGCCCTTGCCAATGCCCTTTTAATAAACTAAAATTATCCAAATAATAGATACATTAAATAAAATACAAACCACCCCAAACTACCTCACTTTAAAATGTGGAGTAAAGATACTGTTTTCATAGTGTTTCACTTCTTGGTACAAGTGAAGGATACGGGCTCTGCTGCGGGGTAGCTAGGCACAAGGCTTCCATGTCACAGGACTTGAGTTCAAGTCCTAGCTTCTCTAGACGACAGAGCTTTTGTGATGCTGAGAAGTTTCCTATGCTTTTTTCTGCGTGTCAATTAGCCTTAGTGATCAAACGGGGCAGCCAAACCTTCTTTACAACTGGGAGAAGCAAACGACATCATTAACTTTCTCATTAATATTTAGATTACTGTTAGGATAGCCAAGTATAAGGGAAATAAGGCAATTTTTTTCATGCATTTTGAAACTGACAGAGATTTGATTTTCTAATATAATTTGTTAGAAAATTTTGATATGGACCAGACAAGTAAATATGGCGGACCTAGCCTGTTTGTTTGATGATCAAAAAGGAGTTGTTACGGCAAAACTAAGACTGATGGATGTTACTGGATATGTTTATATGCTATTTGGCTGAACTTTGAAGGATGTATGCAGATATGCAGGTTAGGTGAGTGTGTGTGTCTACATGGTTCCAGCCTGGGTGACTGGGTGTGTGTGAGAGCACCCGGCAGTGATGGAACAGCGTCCTGTCCGGGGTGGGTTCCCATATTGCTCCCTAAGCTGCCAGGAGAGGGTTAGGGTCTAGCCACCTGCGGTCTCCACTGGAATAATTAGGTAAGTTATTTGACTTGTTTGTATTAATCTTTCATAAACGTATATATAGCTCACATTAATTTCAATGTTTAATATCAGAAGTGATTTATCTTTAGGAGTCTGATGGTGTTTTTGTGACCAGAAATTTGCCATAGGAACTTAATTCTTGCTTATATCAATTGCCAATGGTAAAACTGGTTTTGTTATACATTGTTTTGCTTCAAGTCACAGTTTTCAAGAAACTATTGATGAAGTTAAGTGAGGATTTACAGTATTATCTGCCCTCTGATGGAAGTACATACACATCACCGTCTTAAATCAAGACCATACTAGTCTAAGTGGGCTATTGTTCACTGACCCGATAACTTCATCAAACAGGAACAAGTTACCCTAGGGATAACAGCAGAATCCTATTCTAGAGTCCAAATCGACAATAGGATTTATGACCTCGATGTTGGGTCAGGACATCCTAATGGTGTAACCACTGTTAAAGTTCGTTTGTTCACCAATTGAAGTCCTACATGATCCGCGAGGTCAGGAGATCAATAGCATCCTGGCCAACATGATGAAACCCCATCTCTACTAAAATACAAAAAATTAGCTGGGCGTGGTGGCGCGCCTGTAATCCCAGCTTCTCGGGAGCCTAAGTCAAGGGAATCACTTGAACCCAGGAGGTGGAGATTGCAGTGAGCCCAGATCACACCATTGCACTCTAGCCTGGTGACAGAGTGAGACTCCGTCTCAAAAAAAAAAAAAAAAAAAAAAAAAAAAAAAAAAAAAAAAAAGAAAAGAAAAGAAAAGTCCTACATGATCCGAATTTGAATTTGATTCACATTTAACTATCACTGACAACTTACAGCAAATATAAGGGGCGAAAAACATGTTCACTGTTCACATCACTGGCTACAATCAGCAAATTTTGCACTGTGAAAAACTACACAAGACAAATAATACATCTAATTTCACCAAGTAAATTGCAACAAAAAAGAAGTTAGTGGGAACCTACAGATTAAAGTAGAAGTGAGAGAGAATTAGCCAATTGCAACCTAGGAACTTTATTTCATTCGTTTTGGGATCCCAACATAAGCAAATGGAAAACACGTATGAGGTAGTTGGGGAAATTTGAACACTGACTGGATTTTTAAGAATTATTTTTTATTTCTTTAGGTGTGATGATATATTGCAGTTTTACTTTAAAAAGTTCTTAACTTTTACAAATTAATTGTTTACAGATCAAATAAGATATCTATCTAGGTTTGGGTGGGGGGAAACGGGTGGGATATAGAAGAAACATGAGTTTAATATTTCCTCAGTTTTAAAAAGTATATACAGTAGTCTCCTTTTATCTGTGGTTTTGTTTTCCATGGTTTCAGTTACCCACCATCAACTGCAGACCCAAAATACTAAGATATTTTGAGAGAGAGAGGGAAAGAGAAAGCAAGACCATACCCACATAACTTTCATTCTTATCATAATTGTTCTCTTTTGCTATTAGTTATTGTTGCTAATCTCTTACTGTGCCTAGTTTATAAATTAAACTTTTTCATAGGTATGTAAGCATTGGAAAAAACAGTGTATGTAGGGTTTGCTGCTATCCGCAATTTCACGTGCCCAAGTGGGTGTTTCGGAATGTATCCCTGCAGATAAAGGAAGATTGCTGTATGCTCATTTCAATAGTTATTTCTCTAACTATGTTTTTCTGAATATGATATGTGATCTCAATTTGTTGACTCCATAACATTCACAGATTTTAAGCATACTAAAATATTTGGCAGCTATTCCAAGAGAGAATATAACAACAAACACTTCATATGACCATCAGACACAATTTTATCCCTATATCTGTATATTTACTGTTTCACAAACCTATCTCTAAAACCATTAAGTGTTATCTATAAAGAAATATCTTATTAAATTTCAACTCCAATTTACAACTGTGCCTAATTATAGTTTGGCTGTAACAAAAAAGAACATTAAAATTTGCATTTTATAAGTATTAATGACTTGTTTTCAAAATGTAGTCATACTTGAAGGTATGAAATGCACCTTCTCTTTATTTTACCACAAACAAACAAACAAAATCTTCCAATATAGCAAATGTTAAACACTTTGGAAAAAAAATCAATTTTTTCTCAAATTTTCATTACGATATTATATTAACCCAGAATATGTTAGGGCAATAAAATAAATGAGAAAAATGTCTTGATTTTGGTATATGTCTGTATGCTTAATAAGAGATCCTACAGGGTAGGCTATAGAGACATAGTAATAAAATACCTTTTATTTTCTCTCTACTACACCCTATCCCTGGAATATCTGTAGACTCCTTTTTTTTTTTTTCAGATGAGATTGTTTTACAAACAGTGAAACAGACTCAGTTCAGTATCTTATATCTGCATTTGATACACAGAAAGAAAAATGGTTATCAAAAAATTACAATGGAATGGCCTTTCATTGCTAATAAGGAAAGACTTAAAAGCTATATTAGGAAACAGAAATGGCTGAGACTGACCTCTTTCACCCTAAAAACTTATTCAAGTTCTTTTTAAATAAACCTGTAGGGTTGAATACCTAATATAATCAATTACCAGCTGGTACTCGTCTCAGCTGAAGTGCTCTATAAAACAGATCATGAGATGAAGCTTCACTGCTAATAGTTTATTGGGAAGTACAATTCTAGGGAAGTGAAAGTGAAGGAAAAGAGAAGTGATACAAGGAGAAGTAGGAAAAAATTTCAGCTTCTGTCTTTAGGAATACAACTACAGAATTTACATAATCTTTTTAAATTTCCTGTTTTGAACCATATTGTATTTAGATATCTAGTAATACTTTCTGTAAGGAAATTATCTTTATTCAATTCCATGACTTATAACTTTAATTTTATTATATATTTTAAATGACACATAATAAAGGTAAAAATTGCTTTCCAAACCACATTCTTCTAGAATCATCTAGGGTCCTTATTAAAAATGCAGGTTTGTAGGGCCTTATGAATGTCTTGTTAAGTATGCTCTTTTGAAACCACTGCCCAACATCACTAATTGTTTGTAAACCCTGTGGTATAATTTAGTATAGAGTATACCAATGTACTTGCTGTCAGTGTGAATAAATTTTTTTAAAAAAAGATACATTCATTTTGAAGTCCATCAAACGTTAGTAAATGGCGAGGGTTATCTGAAGACACTGGGAAGTAATCCATGGTGATCGTTATAATGGCAAGGTTTCACCAATTATCTGGTATCTATGCTTTGTCAAAGTTAGAAATGTAGAGATAAATTTCTAAAGTTAACTTTTTGTGGGAAGAAAAATTGAAATTCGAGGCTGGTTGGTCTTTGGTATACCTAAAGAACAAAGAGGAGGTTGGAAGTGTTCTGAAAAAGAGAAATGATACACATTGCTCTTTGAGAAAGTTCATTGGCGCTAGAAAGGTTCTGGGGAGCTGGCAAGCTTCAGTTGGTGAGTGACAGTGGTGGGCAAAATTAGTCCTAGAACTGCAGCAAGTTTTTTCAGCAGTTACAGAAGAAACTGGTCCCAGGTTACAACAGGCAGCTTCAGCATGTGGACTTGTAGAAAATTACACCTGTGGAGTAATGTGATGTTCCTTGAATGCTTTTCCTCCCAGGCTTCTTGATTGTTTTAGTTGGGTATAACAAGAATGACCCAATTTGTGTGATCAACTTTCACGGCCTTAAACATTCAAAGCAGCAGAAGCACACCTTCTCTTTTCCCCACTGCTTTTACACTGGAAGATATTTGGGGTAGAACCATTGTTTTGCTGCATTATTGAACAATGCCACTTAGCCTCACATAATGGAATTAATACCTTCACTCAACAGCTCACACCATGAGGATGAAGGAGAGAGATGGCAACCAAAAAGATAAAAGAAGAAACTAAACAAGAACTTTGACCTAAGAGGAAAACACGGTTCAACTTAAACACACACCAGTGATCCAAAATGAAATCAAGCCCAGAACTCCTATTTAAATAAAATAGCATAGATGTTTCAAAATGTGAATATTCTATACTTCCCTACCTTAGCCAGGGGCGTGTGTACATACTGTAGACGGTATATTTCGCTAAGAAAATTATCATGTATTTTACTGATACACTTAAAAATGAAGGAGATAGACATGAATATCTTGTTAAAAAGCAAGGTAAAGATACATTTCATATGTTCAATTTTCTATTGTCAATTCTCAGTCTGCTCATAATGCCATTTTGGGGTGGGGAGCAAAGGGCATCTGATTCAAAATCAAACTAATCTCAATTTTTTTAAAAAACTAAAGAATTTTATTTTTAAAAAATTGAATTAAAGCAAACTTTGGATACTCTGGTTCCTCTTGAGGTCATATAAATCCTCTGCCTTTTTAAGAGATCTATGTGGAGAGGAACAATTCTAGGTCTTAAATGAATTATTGAGGTCTTGTTTTGGAAAGGCTATATATTTTGTTAAAAAATATAGGATTTCAAAACACCTAAAACTTTGGACAATGTTATTTAATCATCAAAAGCAAAACAATATGCATATTTCAGAAATAACAGTATATTTTAAGTCTTACTATTATGTATAAGAAAGAACAATATAAAAATAATGTAATGATTACATTTATTATTTACATATTGAGAAGTGTTTAATTGCATCCTAGTAAGTATATTCTGTCACATGAGAAGTCATAAAATTGGCATGTTCTGCTGTATCCAATGCCCAAAAGATAATAAAGCATGATACAAGTACACTTAATGAAACCCACCTCCTTGTCCAATTATATATGGTTAAGTTAAAATTTGAATTTTAATTTTTGGGAAAGTACAGTTATGGCTTAGATCTAAGGTATAATTAAAGTGGCCAAGGGACTTAGTTCATTTAATATTCTATAACTTTAGAAATGCATCAAAGTGGCAAGCCCAGCATTAAGAGCTATTTGCCACTAGGGGCCTGTGGTTGACGTCCACTGGATCCACCTGTTTCTTCTGAGGCAATATGCAGACAAAAGGTAAGGGGAGTTGCAACATAATTTGTAAGATTTAATAGATTATAATACATGATAAATTACAATATATTATAATTTATAGCATTACATCTAGTGACATAGATGTAAAAGTGAACAGGTAAGTGAAAGGGCAAGGCATAAGTCTTATATAGAGTGACAGGTCTGGTACAATCCTACTACCAAATCTATAACTATAGTATTTTGAATATTTTGGACTCTTTCAATGTAGCAGTATTTTAGGTTTGGTTGGCCTGACTTTAAAACAAGATAAAAAATTCCAAGTTTTAACAATGTAGTGACCTACTGTGTTTTAGATGTCAGAATCTATAATTTTCTATCAACATTTTCTACTCACCTGTACAAGATATGCCTTAGAATGTGGGAACACACACAAACACACACACTCACAGACACATACACGCAAAGTACAGTAGACCACTGATGATCTCTGGTGCTAGTTCCTGAGATCATTTTGAATGTTCTAATTAAAAAGTGCAAGTACATTTTTTGTCATAAATTATACATCTTATGCTATTATATATGCTAAGCCAAAGCTAGCAACAAGGCTGAGTGAAGATGTGGCTCCTGGGTCATATGCTAGGCTTTCTTTCGGCAAATGGACTTACTCTCCTTCAGTTGTGTTATATACCTACTCAGATCAGGTTTCAGCAAATGTACAAATTACTATGTCATCAGCCATCTGGATCACTTAGGAGTAGTCACATTGGTGAATGCTGCAAGTCATATTGTAAATACATTATACATAGTCCATACGTACAGATTGAGAATGCAAATCTATTTTAATTGATACCTTTAGAGATCCCAGTCTTACACATAAACAACACATATTTAGAAGCTATTTATGCTCTACTTTGTTTATCTTTTTTTAGAGGCAGGGTCTTGCCTTACTGCCCAGGCTGTAATGCAGTGACACAATCATAGCGCACTGTAGTCTCCAACTCCTGGGCCCAAGTAATCCTCCAACCTCAGCCTCCCAAGTAGCTGGGACTATAGGCTTGCACCACCATGCTCAGCTATTTAAGAATTTTTTTTGTAGAGATGAGGTTTTACTGTGTTGCCGAGGCTTGTCTCAAACTCCTGAACTCAAGTGATCCTCCTGCGACAGCCTCTGAAAGTGCCGGGATTACAGGCATGAGCCACTGCACCTGGCACGTGCTCTACTTTGGATAATTGGTTACTATCTTACTCATTTTCTTGCCTTTTGCCCTTCTAGCTATTTCTTTAGTCTTGTCAATCACCTTATATATATAGAGAAAGAGAACAGATGAAATAAAAATTACTTATTTCACTGTTTTTAAAGGTTTGGCAGTGGAGGAGAGAGTAAAGCTAATATATTAAGTATATTTGGGGTTATTTTGAGAGCTATTTACTAGTTTTATCTCTGAATTCAGGTTTAAATACATTCAACCATAAATTTAAAATAATTGGTGGATAAATCAGGAATTGGTACGAAATCATTTTTAAGAAGAAAATGTCATTATATAGCAAAGAGGTAGTATGCTGCTTTAAATCCTCATTTTCCTTGGCAAGCTTAACAAGCAGTGCAGTGCCTGCTGTATTTATGATAGTGCCATGTAATTAGCTGACTCACCTAATAAGACTTCACAGCACAGCAACAATTGCCAGCTCTTTTTTTCCTGTTACTTGGATAGACTTGGTTGAAAATACTAACGCACAAAGGGAAATCTGGGAATAAACTATTTTCACTTTTCATGTCTAAGGGCTGATCCTCCTCTTCTATGAATAAAATTTCTTATGTATGTTAAACTATATTCAAATTTGTTTACTATTTTAAGTTTTCATGGATTAGATTCTTGAAGGTCAGCCTTTTGGGTAGTGACTGAATAAGGCATCAACAATATGAAGACGGGTCAAGCTGAGAAACGTTTGCTCTTGTGCTGAGCTCAGAATCAATGAGTCATTTCATGTTTGTAAATACAATGATATTTGGAGGCAGGTCTTAAAAGCAGGAACTGGGTGAGAAATCAGTGGGGAGGGTAGGCTTTGACAAAGTAAGAGATAAAGAGTCTGCTTTTATATTTTAGAGAAACCCAGGGAATGCTGAAAAGCTCATAGGAAAGAAGAAATATGCTGTCAAGATGTTAGTGAGCCAAGGCCCAGGAGTTTGCCTTCAAAAATAGATGAGAAACTGGACTTAATATGTGACTGGGAGAAAATACTTTAGGCAAAACAAACTACTCATATATAAAAGGATGGGCTCTGAAGCAGAGAGTGAGGGCAATAGCTTCAAGATCAGTGGATTTAAAAACCAGAAGTATCTTCTCTAAGATGTAAAAGATTAAGAAAGGCTTTAAGATAGCTAGAGCAGGAATAAAGTAGTCAAGTGCATGTGATACCCCAAGGTCCCAGAAGCTTCCACACTAATAGAAACAGGCACCAAGTGAAGTCTGAGGGGCCCTCACAATCTGAATGGAAAACTCTTCAAGTAGGTCTCAACCTTCAGGCTGGAATATCTTTGCTTAGCTCTCCCAGCCAGAGGACCATAGTGGTTGATTTCAAAAGGAATTGTGATTATTCTACCTTGTAAATTCTGTAAAGTTTTGTCACAATTTGTTGTTCCTACTTTCTTTTAGTTACCTAGAAAATGTTTTCCCTGAACACCTCTATCCATGCCTCAACAGATAGGAGATAAAAAAGGAATCATCTTACAAGATTATCAAGAAAGATAATCGGCTAGGGGTATCCTTAAAAGGTAATCCAAATGAAATATTAAAATTCTTACTCTTCTCTGTTATTCGGACATGGACTAACAATAATAGTTAATGTTTATATGGTACTTACTCTGTATTTGGTACCATTTCAAGAGTTTTATATGAATTATTTGATCTTAAAAAACAACTCTATGAGGAAGTTACTACTATCCCCTTTGTTATCAGTGAATGAACAGAAGTAGGAGGTCTGGATCCAAAGCCCACACTCTTAACTATTATGCAATATTATTTGTTAAATGTCTTGAAAAAAATCTGTGTAGTTACTAAAATATTATGCTGGGCTGCTTATTAAGGTAAAATTATGTTTTTAAAACATTCATCCTTTCCAAATGCAATGTTAACTATTCTATAATGAAATATCAGAACTATCTCTAGTACCACTATTTTTATTGGGAGAAAATAGGAGGTCAAAGGAAATGTTTATATATATATATAAATGTGTATATATATATATGCATGTACACTCACATATATGTGTGTATACATATGAATTTTTGCAACGACAAAAAACAGATTTTTTTAACCACATAATTTTTAAATCTGCAAATGCCAAGTTTATCAATTTTCATTATAGGAAAGAAGAGTTTGTTATAAATTCAATGCTTAATATTTTCTGGTTTAGACCTTTCCATTATTGTTCTGACAGAATAAAGACTATGAGGTTGTCAGAAATAAATTGTTCATTTTGTTTCTTAAATATGTGGCAAAGACACTATATGTTTTCTGTTTGTTTGCATCTTTGTTTGTTTTATAATGGTTTGAAACATCATCACTTGAGTTTCTTCAAACCTTTTGACCAACCAGGAAAGCTTTTGCCTGGGCACAGGCCTTATCTTTCTTAGTGTTATACTAGAGATACTAATCCCTCCCAACAATTTCATTTTGATTATCACAATAAAACATAACGATCCATTAAGTCCATGGGGCAGATGTTTATTTATTTATAACCCTGCCTTATTCCATAGAGAATTTAAAGAGGAATAAAAGATTATTTCCTCATCACATCAAATGAATATCTTTTATTTTGTCTAATATTGTTTTTTCTTTTTCTTTAACTAGGCACTAAATGTTTATTTGTATTATTTTAATTACTTTTAAAGCATCCATTATTTCTGGATTACATTATTGAACTCTCAATAAATCAATACACAGTTCTGTATTTAATTTTTTCAATAATTTTTCCGTCTTTAATTTGGTTTGTTTATATCTCCCTTTGCTGTTTATTGAATAGAAACTCTGATTTTTGTAGCAGAGGGAGAACAAACAAACAACACACAAAATATTCTGTATTTAATGCTGCAATTGTCTTTATGGTTGCAATGTGTAGGTGGGGTGCATTCAAGTGGGCTTGTGGTATTTGTGTGTGTGTGTGTTGGAAGAATACATATTGAGGATGATTCTTAATTCTATCTCTTCCTTGAGAAACTGAAATTGTGGCTACACAATCACTCTAAATATTTTGTATCATAGTCCCCTCCCTTCAACAATTGTATACTATTTGTTGGAAGCGCAGGAGAAAAAGGGCATTTAAGAGCATGAGATTTGGTGGCAGATTGACCTATGAGTAGATGGTACCAGTGAGATCTTGAGCAATGTAAATATTTCAACTGAAAATGGTAATGATAAAACATTTTCAGAGTGGTGTTGTATTAAATGAAATGATACACATAAAGTAGCCTGCAATGACCCCTGCACAGTCATAATATGAAATATTTACTCAACATCTACTATCTGCCAGATTGTTTTAAGCACTTTTGAAAATATAAGTATTTTGATAAATGTTTATAATATATTGTCTTAATAAGAGTACATTGTTCTTATATTTCATCTTATTGCCAATTTTATTTTTTTAAAAACCTTTTTTTGGAAAGATTCGAAACAAAAAACCCAGCTATTTAAAAAATGGAAACTTTTCGCTGGTGCAGTGGCTGTCACTTGTAATCACAGCACTTTGGGAGGCCAAGGTGGGCGGATCACAAAACCAAGAGATTGAGACCATCCTGGCTAACATGGTGAAACCCTGTCTCTACTAAAATTACAAAAATTAGCTGGGCATGGTGGCACATGCCTGTAGTCCCTGCTACCCAGGAGACTGAGGCAGGAGAATCGCTGGAACCCAGGAGGCGGAGGTTGCAGTGAGCTGAGATAGCACCACTGCACTCCAGACTGGCGACAGAACAGACTCCATCTCAAAAAAAAAAAAAAGGAACCTTTTGCTTTACTTCATTTGCTAGCTACTTTCAAGTCTGCAATTAAGCTCAGTGTTTTGCCTTTCTCACACTGTGCACAGGTCCTCTTCTTTGTTTCCCTTCTCTGTGTTGCCTAGGAATACAGCCAAAAACTTGAGTAATAGATGATAGATGGGTCTGTTGCATCCTAAGTGCATCCTAGTGACATAGATAAGAAGCAAATGCTACAAAATTATAGGTGCAAACTACAAGTTGTGTTTTAATTGCTTTTAGCAAGTACTTATAAGCAGAAGAACTGTGAAAAGTCTAACATTCTGTCCTACTTGCAAGCCTGCCAGTTTTTTGGGTGCTGGGCAAAGACACAATAGTGCTGGGTCAGAGACAATTGACTTTACTATTCACAGTAATAGCATTAGCAAGAGTATCATGATTTTCTTGCACTGATTCCTCAAGCCCCAATTCCCATGGAAAACCTCAAGTGACACCTATGTGCTCAGTGAGTTGCATCAGAAAAGAGGAAGCCAGAGCTTAGGAAACATGGATATTTTATAATGGCCAGTAAAGATGTCCCTTTGCTTCAAAAAGAGGCACTACTTTTATCTAAGGCTGCAAGCACAGCAGCTTTGTTTTAGAAGGATAAATGATTTCTATCTTTTGTTTTAGAAGGATAAATGATTTCTATCTTCCAAGGCTGTTCACTATATAAAAAGCTAGTCCCAAACAAAAGGCAGTTACTGACTTGCTTGTAAAATGTGCAGAAATGAGACCCCGCTTGAATGTGGACAGCTGACAGAGGGACAAGGAGTAAAAATGATTAGGTTTTGAGCTTGACCAACTAGGAAGATAATTATTAGCAGTGGAGAAAAAAAGAACAAAGTAGATTTTAGGGCAGATAAGTCATTTTTTAGATAGGTTGAGTCTGAGATGCCTCCATAAATATATGTTGAAAATATGGGATTAGAGTTGAGAGACTTCAGAAATATATATTTTGAGTAGTTACTCTATAGAGGTAATTGAAAAAGTCATCAGAGTTCATAAAATTAAAGTGAGAAAAGAGGCTAGTGAAGAAAACAAGATGGCATCGCATGAAGAACTTTCTTAGGAAGGAAGGCAGCAAAGAAGAAAATTGGAGACGTTGTCAAGGATGGAAGATGAAAAAGGAAAATAACAACATTTCAGAAATGAAATGAAAAAGGGCTTTCACTAAGTAATTGGTACTACTACTTGTCAGTTTCAAGTGCTGACAAAAAATGGAAAGAACCACACATGTGCACTTCCAGTACCATGTATTTTGTGCTTCAGAGATACATACCTGTTTAACAAAAATGTGTTTTTTCTCTAAGTGTGTTGAATAGCCCAAAAAAGATGGAGGTAGAAGTCAGATTTCAGGAGATAAAGGAACAAGAAAGATCATTGAAGACTGTGATGGTAGAAAACATTTTGACAAAGAGTTGTGCAATGAGAAAGTTGGGTTTGGGACAATTAATTTTGAGGGTAACAATTGGGGATTTGAGTAGATTTTTTGCTTCTGTTCTTTAATTGTGTTGTTTTCCTTTTTAAAGAAACCAAGATACTGTTAATGTAGTAGGAGTAGAGTTTCACGGTACAGGGCAGAGACGGGGTTCGTTGACAGAGAACTGTCTCAAAAGAGAGGAAAAGAATTGAGCCAAGAACAGAGGTGATTTCTAATTTGGGAAAGGTGGGACATGTTAACATGAGTCCAGAGAACTAAAATGAGCTTATGGCATTCAGATGCTGAAGATGAAGAAAGGAAAGGAAGGAAAAGGAGGGAAATTATATCTGTTTATTGAATAATCTTGTAAAACAGTTAATCACCCCTTTTTATTGAAGATAAGACAAAAATGTCAGAGGTGTTTTGCCTAAAGTAACAAATACGATAGTCAAGCTGGGTTCAAAACCATATCAGTCTTATGCCAAAGCATGTTTTAGTTGCTGTTGTGTGGTTGTGATTTTAAGGGAAGTAGAAGAGTTTTATAATGGACTATCTGAAAAATAAGATAAAATATCAATTAGAAAGAAATAAAACAACTGGTGAGAAGCAGTGCATGCAAGCAGAATCTGATTAACATCACTTTTTAGTCAAACTAACCAGCCCAATATCCTGATTTTTCTTTAACAGGCAAAGAATTTTTGAGTCTTTCCCATAGACTGAGTTCTTGTGAACTGTTTTACAGTAGTAATGGCATCCAATCCCATAAATAACAATAACAAAAAAGCACCGTTGCTGCAGACCATTCTGTTGCCAGGGTTTCTCCTCCCTGATGGCTTTCTAGCTGGTTTGTAAACAAATAATTCAGGTGGCCCTGTCATGTTACATTAACTAAAAAACAAGTCTAAAGCACACATATAATAACATATATGTGTGCCAACTGACTTGCTATCAAATTCCTAAATCATAGAATTAAATTCGAAAAGTAACTGTATTTGGAAACAAGAAAAAAGTCACTTTGACACCCAACTGATGTATATAAAGGAGATTGTGCATATGGGTTTTAAAATGAGATGAAAATTGAAATTTGATCTTTGAGATTAAAACAATGTTATATAAATCTATTTTATTTAATTTTCTGAAAATATTGTATTTGTTTTATACCCTCTTGCTATATAAACTTTTGTTTATCTTACCCTCTTTTTTTATTCCTCCTAATTTTTCTTAACTTTGATATCTCTGAATTTAAAGTCCAGAGAATGATTCATCTTCACTAGTCCTAGCTTTTCCAGTGCTAGTATTTTTTTCTTTGAGCTGTGCCTTCCTATCCCATTCTTCAGATCTCAAACTATAATTTGGTGTGGAGTACCCAGGTATCTCATCTTTGAAGTGAAGTTGTAGGCAGCACAAAGATGATTTTATTAGAACATCCACTAGATCAGAATGGCCAGTGCACAAAATTTATTTTCCTAGCAGACTCAGCAAATTTAACCTGGAAGAAAATGTCTGACTCTGTTGAATTTTCGTAGGCAAATACAACATTTGAAAGTCACCGAATGTTTCAAACAACATAACAACATTCAGATAACAGAATTGTGTTGTTGTTCTCATGTGTTTATGCCCAGAAAATAAGCAGATTGGAGCTTCTCTAAGATTAAGAGTCAAAACAGTATTACAATTCCAGCCCAGATTTGACTACCTAATCATTTAAACCTTTGTATCATCGTCATCATCATCATCATCACCATCATCACTGCATATTCATTAAGTAAAAAAAAAAAAATTCCTTTAAATTAAATGGAAAAGAAAATATCTGTGTAAATAGATTAAAGTGATTCCTGCTCATCCCTCCCTTTCTCCCTGGGGCAGGAGACTTGAGCACACTGGAGAAATTCATCGGGTTCCTTGGAGTAACTATGAAAACCACAGTGATGAACTAAATGAATGTTTACATCTAAAGAAAGATATAAACATATTACATTAAAAGGTGGCATGATATAATGGTATATCACTGATTAAGAAACGTGAGGCCACTTTCATGTGCCACTGATACATTATTATAATTTGACATAGTAGATAATGTCCCTGTATTTCATCGGCATACCTGGAAAATGAGGACTTTCAAAACATATTTCTGCCAGTTACAGTCAGGTATTGCAAAACAAGTATTTAGTGAGCATCTAAACTGAAGCTTAGAACTTCAGTTTTATGGTGGGGCGTGATGGCTCATGCCTGTAATCCCAGCACTTTGTGAGGCCAAGGCAGGAGGATCACTTGAGGTCAGGAGTTTGGGACCAATCTGGCCCACATTGTGAAACCCCATCTCTACTAAAAATACAAAAGTTAGCCAGGCGTGGTGGCATGCACCTATAGTCCCAGTTACTCGGGTGGCTGAGGCAAAAGAATGGCTTGAATCTGGGAGGTGGAGATTGCAGCGAGCTGAGATCCCGCCAATGCACTCCAGCCTGGGAGACAGAGTGAGACTCCATCTCAAAAAAGTAAAGAACTTCCATTTTATTTTCTTCATGGCATAGCATAATAGATGAGTTAACAAATTAATGAAACAGACTGACATGTGTTAATTATAATCTTATACAAAACAGAAATCATTTCCACAAAATATTTAACCTGCATGTTACTTCCCCTAGATCTCTCTGTAGCTGATGTCCCAATTTCACTATTAGCTCTTCAGACTTGGATGTTAAGCACTGTGCCTTCCCCTGGACCTCTCTTTAAATGTCACAGCTATTTCTGGCAGGTAAGACTGTTGCTTTGGTTAGTGTGAACACACACCACTGTGGATCACAAGGCACTTGAGAGAAAAGGCTGCCAAAAGCAGGAAAATAACTCAGAAAAAAGAAAAAAAAAAAAAAAAAAAACCACAGGGTGCTGAAAAATACAACAGATATGCATTTGTATACTTATGATCTAATTTATGTCAGTCATTAAAAGAAGATAAGGTGTTTAGAAAATACAGTGCTGTTTATGGCTATACTTAATATTGTGACCATTTAATACAAAGCAAAGCATTCTCGCTTGCACTCATGAAGGAGAGTGCAATTTAGAATTGAGAGCTCAATTTCTAAGGAGGGTTTATGTACTCTATCTTGAGGCACACCAAGGAGATTGAGTTTACCAGTTTAGAAAGCACTGCCATAATTCAAGTCAGGGAGAGGGCTGATGGAACATTTTTTAAAGATTTTAAAAGATCACGAGGGCAAGCTGGCTTTTAATAAAAACAAAATATTTCCATGTGGCTTCTGGCTGACTGAATTAATAAGGCCCAGAGACTGATCTGAAGGCTAAAGCCTTTATTTTTTATTGCAATGGAGAAAAATGGAACATTATTTGACTATCAATTGTGAAGTTTAGTAAAAAGATTTTCGCTAATGGATGGTTTTAATATTTATGAATGTGATGGTCCAGCAAGTTTTCTCCAATGTTTTGCAAGACCACTAATTAATAATCATCTTTACAAATGGAACATGTAATTGTCTGATACTATTTTTTTCTTTGCCAATGCTTAATACTTATTTTGAATATGGCTTATTATTTTCTCTAAATTTCTCTCTTTATTTCTACCTGAGCATTTCTTAATTTTCCTGTTATTCTCACTGTAGGATTTTTAAACCCTGGTATATTATATTAAAATCCTTCAACTGTGAATTCAGTAATGTTTTGAGTTCCAGGGATTCATCTGGCATTAGGCTGACTTTGTCAAGCATAAATATCGACATGAAAGAAAAGATTTAAGAAATGAAAGACCTGAATCAAAATAAGAGATCAAATTTTCCAGGGTGTTTTGTGTCTTGAAAATCTTTCTGCTGTAATTACCTAAAGCCTGTGGTTAGATAATTATTGAGGGACTTTTGCAATTGTCCCTTTTCTCTACATAGATCACCACATTAATTAAATGAGAGTCTCACTGGGGACAGGTTGCTGTTCTGCATCTTTAAGTATTTTTAGTACTTTATTTCCAAAAGAGAAAAAAGAACTACTAAGAAGAAGATTGCTTCTCAGCCAAATTTTCTGATATACAGATATTCGCAAAAGACACACACACACACACACACACACACACACACACACACACACAGCCCCACCCCCCAAGGCTCTGGAATATGCCTTAACAATCTTATTTTTGCACATTTTAAAAAGGAGGTCATTATGAAATTTGCACATATTTTATGACCTGTAATGTACTTCTCTGATCTGATTTCACTTGAGTTAAATAAAATAAAATGAATATAAATCAGGTGCTTGCTGTGATCAAGATGCTAAAGTTATATTTACAGTGCTTCATAAAAGTAAGGTGTTAAAGCTTAGTGAGACAAGAAGTAACCTGATAATTGATTAGCCAGGGTGCTATACAAATCTACCGAGAGGGTGCCTTCCAAGGTTAATGCAATTATGGGAGAAAGATCCTGGCTCCTGGCTACAGAAATGCTAACTAAAGTGTTATCCACTCCATCCCTCACTCTGGAGGATGCGTTAGGATGACATTGCGCTGTATCAAAATGAAAATACAAACGAAAGCAAATAAACTGAGTGATAAGAACTGACTCAGTTTCCTTATCCATTTCCCAGTTACCTTTTTTTTTTTAAAGGCCAGCCTGCATGTCCACTAGAAGAAAAGGGACCCGCGTTCTGCATCAGCCCATCCTTAGATCCTAGTATGTATATGTACCTAGTAAGTGCTGAGCAAATATTCAATGAATGACCACACATTTCCTATGAATTCTTCATTGATTATCCTTCAACAGAGCTAACCTCTCTTTCCTATGTGCTCAGTCAAATGCTCTCCCATTGGATTGAGTTCAGCATAAACTGTCATGTTTTAGGATGATTGGCGTAAGTGAATGTCCTCTCCTGGGTTGTGAGAACCTAAGAGCAGGGACAATATCACACTCATCTCTACTTTCTACAGTTCTTTTGTCCACTGTGTAACAAATAATGCCAAGTGAAAAAGGGAAAAATGAATAAATTTTGTAAGATGCCAATGGAAAAAAACAGAAAATCAAGAGTTACTGAAAGAAACCACGAACTCCATTTAATTGTTTTAGACTACGTGATATATAGCCAATATTAGGATTCAGATCAAAAATAAAAGATACTGGTGCCCCAAGAAGATATCATAATTTGTTAAAATAGGTAAAAATGTATTATTCAATATTAAACCTTTAAACCACATTTCAAGATTTTAAAAATTTGTCTTCCTTTTATGCATAGATAGTAGTAGAGCATTAAGAACAACATGCATGGCTATCACCTGAGGTGTTGATTGTAAATGCAAATTCCTAGGCTTTCTCTATTAAACTACTGAATCAGAATCTTTGGGAGTCAACTGACAGGAATCTGAATTTAAAAAATAAGATCTTCAGGTGATTCTTATGCATCTAAAGATAACTGCTTTAATACGTAACAAAGAAACCCAAAGAGGGACACTTGAGGATTATTTCAATATATCTCCTTTTGCAGAGATTAATAGTAAATGTTGTTTTATCTGCTGTTCAGAATTTTACATATGCATTGGATGATACATCTTCTTTTACTAACAAAAAGGCTTTTCTCTGGAGAAAATAAAAAGGCAGTTTTCCCTGAGAGCACAGGCTTCTAGCAAAGCCCCAATCTGTGTGACTCTATCAATCAAGACAGAGAATGATTTCCACCTTCTAGTCCTTACTCTCTTGCAAAACAGGCTTTCAAATCTCATTACTGATGGTCCCATCTTTTATTATCTTTTATTACTGGTGTTATCAATGGGATGCTCGCAGCAGCTTAAGTATGTGGACAAAGAAGGAATGCACAATATACAGTATTGAATAATTTTAAAAAGTAGTCTTTCAGAACATGTCTGTATGTGTGGGGGCCTATGCTTAGCCATATGTGCATTCCAGTGTATTATTTATGTTGAAACCAATGTTTTACATTAATGGCTGGAATTCCAGAAAAACAAGAAAATATTTGTATTTTCTAAACCATTAAAAGTTTAGTGGAACTCATTAACAGTCTGTATCTTCTCTGTGTATTTCAGAAGTACCTTTTAAGTATAACAGCTAGGGGTACACTTTTATGAATGTATGATTTCAACACAAGTACAAGAAATATTCAAGTTTTTTTTTAGACGAAGTCTCGCTCTTGTCACCTAAGCTGGAGTGCAATGGCACGGTCTCGGCTCACTGCAACCTTTGCCTCCTGGGTTAAAGCAATTCTCCTGCCTCAGCCTCCCTAGTAACTGGGATTATAGGCACCTGCCACCACACCTGCTAATTTTTATATTTTTAGTAGAGATGGGGCTTCACCATGTTGACCAGGCTGGTCACGAACTCTTGACCTCAGTCGATCCACCCGCCTCGGCCTCCCAAAGTGTTGGGATTACAGGTGTCCACCGCACTTGGCCAATATTCAAATTTACACAGGAAAAAGAATACTTTCTCTACATAACCTTTACTTATTTACTCATAAGCCTCTAGTTCTCTCTGGATTTGACTTTAAATCTCAGCACATTTCAAAGAAAAGAATATCTTCTGGCTGACTTCTATTAAAAATTCAGACAAAGAAAAAAACCGAATACAATGGAGAGAGAATATAATACTGCTATTCTCCCATTCTATCTCTCTACAGCATATCACCTCCTCCAAAATCAGTTCATATCTAACTCCTAGTGCATTTTTAGTTAAAAATACACATGCACACAAATATATGTGTAAATATACACGTTTATATCACACATATGTGTGGGTATATATATATGTGTGTGTGTGTGTGTGTGTGTATATATATACATATATATGCTTTCCTACAGGTGACTATAATGCTTTTTTGGAGGTGGTTTTGTGGGCTATGTGATGTCTCTATTGTTATATCTTAAAAGTTTATCTTTTGTTTGTTTGTTTGAGATGGAGCCTCCCTCTGTAGCCCAGGCTGGAGTGCAGTGGTGGGATCTCGGCTTACTGCAACCTCTGCCTCCTGGGTTCAAGTGTCTCTTGTGCCTCAGCCTCCTAGGATTACAGGCATGTGCCACCACACCCTGCTATTTTTTTTGGCAGGCGTTATTTTTAGTAGAGACAGGGTTTCACCATGTTGGCCAGGCTGGTCTTGAACTACTGATCTCAAGTGATTGGCCTGCCTTGGCCTCCCAAAGTGCAAGATTATAGGTGTGAGCCACCATGCTCTGCCAAAAGTTTCTTAGCACTCATTCTCATGAGAAAAATTGCTGAAAACTTGGAAATAAAGAAAGAGAATGACTACATGTCCTTTAAATGTTATTTTTAAGGGGCTCACTCAATGACTATTAAATTATCTAAGATAAAACACCAGATTTTGACATTGCCATTAACTTTTTTATTAGTCCCCAAATCTGCACATTATATGTTAACTTGTACATTTATGCTCAGTAGAAAACATAATTCCATAGGTTACTGATATTATTAATCAAATATTTACCAGATTTATATCTAATAGCCATTTCTTTTTAGAATTCCTTTGACTCACTGTTTCTATAAATCTTTATTCCTCAGATATTCCTTTAAACCAGTCTTACCAGCTTATTGGCTCCACTATTAATTAATTAGTTGAATAAAATCTTTGAAATGTGCTTATTTTATATAAAACCATCTCCTTTACTTTTCAAAACTATACTTGAGCACATTGTGAAAAGATAAATTGCTAGGTTCAACTGAGGAATTGAATAATTTTTTCCTCTTTTAGTTTTAACATTCTACAGAATTTAAATTATTTTAAAACTCAGAAAATGCTTTAAGCTCATATTTATAGACTTCCTAAGTAGTACAATCTGTTAACTGAGGTAGGTAAGTAAATGTCCTTGAAAACTTCCATAAATGATGGTGAATAAATTAAAAAGGTGGAAACAATTTTCTAGGTCTCTAAGTCATATTCAACATAATGAATCCTGAATAGGAGTTCAATGAAAAGATTAGGTAGACTTTTTTTTTTTAAAAGCCATATCCCATGGGATCTTGCTGTAAGGCATTTTTATAAATTATGCTGATTATACCATCTCTTTCATTTCTCTTTCTATTTACCATGTGTTATATACTTTGGTGATCTTTGAGAAAGCATTTAGCTTATTACAAGCATTTTATTCCCTAAAGTACAAGTAGGTATGCCAAAAGAACAGCAAAGGCAATGTCTATTCATCCAATCTGGTGTCCTCAGAAGGACAAAAACCAGAAGTAATCTAAAGCAATCAAGGAGTCTGACCACCATGGAAGCCTTGGGGAAGTGACTGCTTTATTTCCCTTTTCAAGAGCTTTTCTTACACAGCATCTATCCACCCTCCTGTAGAGATGAAGTTAAGTCCCTAGACAACTATCGCCTGTCCCCAATCCCCACCCCTCCACTTGACATACAAACCCAAAGAGATTAATTAACACTTGTTCCAGGAAGAGACACAGACAAAAACATCTGATATTGGAATATTCCTTTGTGAACAAATATAAAATTTATGCAGAGGGAGGGAGATATTTTGAGAGGAAAAAAAAATCATTGGCCTTTATTGCTCAAAGCCAAAAGAAATTGTTTTTTTGTGGCAAAAGTAAAACAAGGTAATTTTGTACTGTGTGCTGTATTTCTGGCAATGATCTGTTATCTTAAGAGGCTTATATAGAAAGAACAATTGTACCTACTTTTATAGCATGCTCTGAGGATCTAAGGACCCTCAACAAATAGTTTTCATGCTACAAGCAGGCACATATTTAGGCACAAATAGGATGGGTTTCTTTTTTTAACTGTAGTATAAATAATTTTATATAATACAGTTATATAGACTTTTTTAAACAAAATACAGTCAGATTTTAAATCTCTCTATTCTAAGATAGACACTTCACAATTTAAATTCCAAACTCCTTGTTTCTTGAAGACAACTATGAAAGCAAATGCTTTTGAGAACTTGGCTGAACCTGAGTCCATTCCAATTAGCAGATTCCATATTCATTTTTGAGCCATGACTTAGAAGCTATCAAGACATTATCTAACAATTTTTTCTCAGTATTCCAGGAAAATAAAAATGTACATGCATTAACTCAATAGGTATTCAGATGTTTCCCATTAGTAAGTTGTGATCATGCAATAAATACCATCCTCAACAATATTCCCCAATAAACTTCAAGATTCATAAACTCATGCATACCCACATTTATGTTAAAATTTGAAATAATGAAATATTTTACATTGTGAAAATAGATATATATGCATTTTGTGACCAAAACCATCACCACAGTTCCATTGCTATTGTTGTTTTTCTTCTCATTATTATTATTATTTTTGGTTTGTTTGTATCTGGCACATTTGGGGTTATAAATCACAAATAACATAAATAGGATAATGTTAATCTCCTTCTTACAAAATCCAGTGGCTTCCCACAAGTCTATATATAATATGCAAACTTCTCACTATAGCTTATAAGATCTGGAATAATTTTTCCTATCTCCAGTCTTCACCTCCTCTCACATTCACCATATTCTAGCTATTCAGGACTCTTTTATGCCATAAAATATGCCAGATTCTCACACCCTTAAAACCTTCATATATGAGTTTGTCCTGCCTTGGATATCTCTGTTCCACATTCTAATAAGCCCACTCTCAAACATTCTCTCATCACACAGCTGGACCCTTTCATCCTCCCAATCTCAACTGAAACGTGACCTTCCTGTATAAACTTTCCATGAGCTGGCTTGTCTGACTGAACCCAAATAGCTAATGGATTTTCCTTCCCATTACATGCTCTCTAATTTATGATGCTTTGCATGGGGGGGAAATGAGAGGTGAGAGTCTACGGAACATGGAAGTCCTCTTGCAGAGGTACAAGAATGGAAATGGCTGTTCCCCAGCCTGGCTCTTTGAGTCAGACGTCCACAGAGAGAGCAGTGCAGTAACTGCTAATGCTTCTGTTTTGATTGTAGTGATTGGAACACTCAGGGCACAAGACGCGAGGTCACTGGCAAGGGTAGCAGCAGTATGATTCCTCCCTTAGTAATTTTAAGGCAGCAGATTTCAAAAAGGAAAACCAAGCGGATAAAAGTGAGCAGATTTGTTCTTCAGCACGTTTGAGATACCCTTGGAGATGCCAATAAATCACTGGGGAGACTGTGAAGGAGGCTTAGGCCCTGCAGATGAAGTTAGCGATGGAGGAAAATCGTGTTTATCCTCGAGCTGTCAGGTCTGAAATACCTGGGTTAAGTAAATGACCTCTGGGATGGTAACAGTCGCAATTATTAGCAGTTACAGATCCATCTCTATGCCAAAACAGATAACAGCATCCAGAAATTATCCAAAGTCACAAATCAATCTCAGTGTTTTGTCATGCACCCACGTAGTGCTTTTCCCTTTCCTCCTAGCTACTTAATGGATGAGGGCAAGTTGTCAAATAGACAAACAAAGAAGTGAGGATAAATGTTGCTCTGAAATTTAAGGTGAATCATTAGTCAGACTTGGTATCGTCATGGAATTTGGTCTGTTTTCTAACTAGCTTTATTTTAGCACAGCCATAAATCTGGCTGTAATTGTCTTTAACTCCAATGACTCATGCATCTAAGCATTTCATTTAACTTTCAACCGTGAAAAATTCCAACTGATTTGGCAATATGAATATGCTCTTACTCACATGCATATGATCATATGATGCTGTCAGTACAACATCTGTTTTTATTCTTGGGATGTTGGTGGACTATCATGAACTATTTTATAACTTTCCCAGTCCCCTTTAAGTCCAAGAGGATACAGCTGAGAAGGCAGGTAGAGTTTTTGGTCAGTGCCTAGATTTTTTCTGAATATCAAACAAATTGGCTGGTATGAGAATTTAACAGAATATGACCACATTTTTTTTTTTAACAGATTTGTCCACTTGAAACATCGCCTCAGTCAATGAAGAAACTTATGTTCTATAACTAATAATAAAAGATCATTTTTAACTGAAATATGACAAATTGCTGTTTAATCATGAAGGTTACCATTTAGAACAGATAGGTAAACATTTACTTTTAATTTGGACATAAGTTAAAGCAAATAATAAAATTTTATTTAAATCACACAGCATGTTTTACCATGAATACTAAATGTTTTTAAAGTTTAAAAATATATTTGTTACCTTGTGGGTATTCCTGAACATGATTAGGATTTTTGTTTCTCCTAGTGCTTTTACTCACTCACATAATCAAAATGTCAAGGCTGTGTAAGTGTAAGTTTTCATCAAGTGCTAATTTGCCATCTAAGTTTTTATTAATTAATTTGTAAAGGAAATAATAATGAGAGTCAAAGGAAGAAGCATCACCTGTGGAGAGCGCCATATCCAGATTCCAATGAAACCATTAAAATATTTATGTCACTGAGGCTGAATCAGATGGGTTTTGTGTACTCTCTTGTGTGGCCATATTGCGTAGCAATAGGGGGTTTTGAATAATAAGATTCAGTCATCCATTTAGACTCCAATTGGAATTCAGGCAATTTCAATTTGTGATTATAATGATTAATTTCAAAAAGATGCACTATTTGTAGACCCATGTGGAAACTTACTCAGTGGAGCTAAAAGCCACCTATTTTATAACAAAAGGCACAAATATGCGAATGCAAAAGAAATTCATTGGAAAATTTTGAACGTTTGTTTCAAATATAATTATCACAAATGCAAATATAAAATAACAGAATATGTTTGTTAATATTATACTTTCATTTAATCAGTTCTACTAAGGCAAATGTATGAATTTTTTAATATACAAAAATACCCCCTAAAACTCCATTAAGTATACCTATATGACCATTGGGTAAGATTTTTTATGATTATTAGCATGGGACAATTGTGACCATTTAGATATATTAAATATATTAAGTAATATATTTAATGATTTAAGGTTATTAAATATTTTAAATTAAAATTGAAACCTCATTTTGCCAATATTAAAGATTTCAAAATTTAAATACATATAACACCAATGCATACAACACTACTTTGTCCTGAACATAACTTTTAAAAGGATTTAAGTTTAAATATTCTCCTGAATGCTTTCTGAGACTTAAGATAGAAAAACAGTTCCTCAGAACTCCTGACAAAGGGGGGCAGTAAAGAAGCAACAGGATTTGTATGGCGTTCAGGGAAAGCTGAAAGGCCTCTGTGTACATTCCCTATTTTCTAAACAGTAAATGATGAATTGCTTGTTAGGCAGACTACAAAATTGCTAAAATTAAATGTTGGGACAGAAAAGTGGAATGCAGAGTTTGCTACTCCCTTTTAATTTAATATTTTCAAAGAATTAAGAGAAATTATTGTATTTTATTTTATAAAATATTTTATTTTAAATTACTCAACACTAAATGAATGTTATTGCAAACCTAGGCTTATAAGAAGAATACATTTAGAAACCCTAGATGACATACTATATAAAAATAATATACAAATTGTGCATTTGTTTTCTTTTCTTCTTCTTTTTTTTTTTTTGAGATGGAGTTTTGCTCTTGTTGCCCAGGCTGGAGTACAGTGGCACAATCTCTGCTCATTGCAACCTCCGCCTCCCGGATTCAAGCGATTCTTCTGCCTCAGCCTCCCCAGTAGTTGGGATTACAGGCATGTGCCAACATGCCTGGCTAATTTTGTATTTTTAGTAGAGACGGGGTTTCTCCATGTTGGTCAAGTTGGTCTCGAACTCCCAACCTCAGGTGATCCGCCTACCTCAGCCTCCTGAAGTGCTGGGATTACAGGTGTGAGCCACTGTGCCTGACCTGTTTTTAAGTGTACTTGTCTAGCATTTTCAATACATTCCCCCCTTTTGATATCTTTTGTCTTGACACTTAGCTAATGGGCAAGCAAAAAATTAAGTGGAATAATTGGAGAGAACAATTATCTGGTAACCTAAACAATGATAATGTGAGATAGGTATTTTATGCATTGTTTGGATTTATAAACTATCTGGTGTTCTAATAATAGACATAATGGTTTATTCAACTAGTAGCTATTGTCATCCTTAGAGGTTATTAACAACTCAAAGCAGTAAATTACATCCAGCTAAAGGGTGCTTTTGTATAGACATTTGTTCTTATTGCTGGTCACTTATTCTTCAAATTATCTTTTAGGCACCATTTACAAAGATGACCAGAGATATAAAATCTGCATATATAATAGAAAGAGCCAGGTAGTCATTCAATAAAATAAGGCATATAGTACCAGGAAAAGATTTTTATCTTAGTCTAAGGCAATCTGAATTCTCCAATAGATTTATTTGTTGGAATTATTTCAATTTCTAGTCATTAAAAATGTCACGCACATTTACACCAGTGGTTTGGTTGATTACTTCTCTTCAGTCCTAGTCTCTTAAGCACAAGTATACACACTTACAGCGATATCTCCACATACAATATTTTTGATGGAATGAAAAAGTTTAAAATATTGATGTTTATTTCAGTCACGCTGAAATGGCTTATAAAAACTCTATGACTATAAGAAATTCATGAGGAATGCAATATATCAGGAAAGAACAATGTCATCTTTACATAAAAAGGATGTGTGTGAGTAATCTGAGAGGCTGGAATCCAGTGACAAATGTGTCACTTTTTAAGGTGTGCTGGATTCACAGCTGACAGCTTTGACTTGAAAATGCCTTTAAAACAATGTCTATGTATCAATGCAATGAATTCTAACCAAAAGTTTGTTGGAGCTAACCACAGTCCCTATATATTCAAGATGTTTATGGGAGGCACTCAAGGGTTGCTATAATAGTTATTATACACAACTGAGATTAAAATGAATATATGTGTCAGTTCTATTATTAAATATTATAAAATATGAGTGAATAATAAATGTCATATAATTTATAAACTACAAGAAAACTTATATCAGAAAACTGCTAATTTCCTAATATATGCACTGTCTTCAGTGTCTCCAAAACTGTCAACTCTGCCAATGTGACTAGCAGATGATGAGCAGGCAGTCCATGTGATACTATCAATTACACAGTCAGAAATCTGAGTCTTTCTTTCACCTTATGAACTGTTTGGGAAGAAGGTGTATGTGTGTGTAACGGAGAGCAAGAGATTAACTTGTAAGCCATTATCCGATGCAAAAACAGACATTTACTAAGTCATCTATGAAGAGATGGTTCGATAATAGCTAAGTATTCATATAAATCTTCAGGGACTCAGATTCTCTCAAGTGTGACAGAATACTCCTCTCAACTGCCAGCACTCCTAATGTAAAAAATCACATTTGGCAAAGGGCTCTGGTGTTTTGAGCTCTGCTCAGTGACAGGTTTGTTTTAAATAAGATTAATACTATCTGAGGACAATAAAATGACCTTCAATTAAGACTCCTTTTAAATTTTGTCTACTCGATTTCCACTATGATTGGTATCTAGTTGTACTCTATCTAAGAATGATCTTTAGAACATTCAAAGGTGATTATGAGAGAGATATCTAGGAAGCCATAGGAAGTAACCACTATTCAATGCTGTTCTGTACACCATTAATAAACCATAAGAGAGGACAAACATTTATCCAAGAAAGAGACTATTACATAGCCACCAGGATCCAATATGGATTCAGCACAATTGAGCAATACACGTAACAGATTTGTGGTGAAAAACAGGTGCTGTTCTAATGCTTAGTCTAAAGTTCTCCCTTAATTCCTTCCCATCACCTAATTTGTTTGACATCTAGTCTTTTCACATTATAATATCGTATATTAAAAAGTTCCTATTACAGAATTTTTATTTTTTATTTTTTTTTGAGACGGAGTATCGTTCTGTCATCCAGGCTGGAGAGCAGGCTCACTGCAAACTCTGCCTCCTGGGTTCATGCCATTCTCCTGCCTCAGCCTCCCGAGTAGCTGGGACTACAGGCTCCCGCCACCATATCTGGCTAAGTTTTTGTGTTTTTAGTAGAGACGGGGTTTCACCATGTTAGCCAGGATGGTCTCGATCTCCTGATGTCATGATCTGCCCACCTCGGCCTCCCAAAGTGCTGAGATTACAGGTATGAGCCACCGTGCCTGGCCTTTATTATGGAATTTTTAGGCATACATTGCACCTTTTTCCAATTGTGCTTAAATAATCCCAAACAAGTGGGCAAATGCTTCACTGGGCTACATTTGCATCCCTGAGTACAATTCCACATTGATTTTGGTTTTGTGAATTTTGGAGTAATTTATATTGAGAGGCACACCTGGAAATAAATAATGCTGATGTTTTGGTGTAATTTTATTTGTTGTCATTAATGGAATATGTAAATGCAATCTATCAGCATTAGGCAGAAAACATTTAAGAGATATCAAATTCTTTTTCCAAGAAAGGTAGTAGTTTGCCAGGAACTATGAGCTTTCTAACTTAACTTTTAAAATAGATTTTAATTTTTAATTTTGATAATTACATCATAGTTGTACATATTTAAGGGCTATCTGTGATATTTGTATATAATACTGCCATGTTTATTGCATTACTATTCACAATAGCCAAGATATGGAATCAACCTTTGTTCCTCAACAGAAGAAGAGACAAACCTGACTTTGGTCTGTGCTGGCTGCAGGTTCTGGAGAGCTGTTTGAAGTGACGAGATGGCAAATGAAAGGGTCAGCTGGTTTCCTGGTGGGTTATTCGTCATCATAACACTTTACCTAGAAATTTTGCCTTTTCACACAAAACCATAATAATGGACAAACAGCATGAACCTGGATAGGCACAGCCAGTCACTATCCCAAGGTCAAGTTGATATGAGTCATATAAGTAGAGGACCAGAAGTTTTATCTGAATAGTATTGTCATAGTGGCTAGGAATGAGAGTGAAAAGTAGACTAGATGTGTGCTTTGATATGGCTTGGAGCAAAAGGTCAGGCATTAGGGGCACTTCTGAAATGATATCTATTATTTAGGAACTGGGTCAGGAAAATATATAATTACATTTCTGCTATATTTACATACCATTCATTCATAAGAGAGCTCTTCAAAAAAAAAAAAAGGAGACGTCAGTGCATAAAAAATAAATTCCATTTCTTTCTCAAGCCCAAGGTACATAAATCTTGAAATTTTCCAGCTAAAAAATAGGCATATGTTCTAGCATCAGCTTTAATTTCTCCCACATTTATTGTCTGCTACAATAAAGTGACAAAACCATTCATAATTTCTGCACATTTGTTACATCTAATTATTTGTTTTTCAGTTATATAAATATCCTTGATATCCTAGGTACCATCGGAATTTCAAAGCTCAGAAAATCACTGATGAGGATGGAAGGAATTAACCATCATGCAAACAGAAGCATGCGGCTACCATGCTACATTGCTCAGAGTTCATGTAGCAGTTTAATTAGGGTAGCAGCTGTGCAATCAGCTTTATTGGAACCGGAGTCTTGCATCCTAAATATGAAATATCTACTGTTTGAGAGGGTGACAACTTTATGCCTTGCAAAGAAAATAGTCCTCAAGTGTTATTTTTAAATGAATTAACCCTTTGTCTTTTCTCACATCTTTTCTCTTTTTTTCTTTTTTGCCCTCAAAAGTATTTAAAGGATAATCCCATATGATAACTCACACTGCCTAGCTTCAGTACAATGTCTCATACATTGCAGGTACTCACAAACATTTGTTTAATGAATGAATAAGTGAAAGTCGAATGGAAAATTACACTGTTGAATTTAAAATGGTTTTAGAGGTACATCTCTAAATTTGTTGATTTATTTAGGATTAGCACATTGTTACATTTTCACTGCTAAATTTCATATTATTCATTAAAGAAAGGTCGTGTTGGAGAGTTATTATATTTGACAGATGAATGATCTGTAACTTCTAACATACTCATACAACAAGTTTTTCTAGCATGTAACTTTTAAAATATAAGCTCTCCAACATTTAAAGTTATAACACTGGTAATTTTTAAAGAAACGACAGATTAATAGTAGCTTTCCATAAATAAAAGCCTATTAATTTGTATGACATAACAAAATTTAGTGCAAGATAAATCTTATATAGTACTCCTATAAGAAATCTATAGGAGTAAAGTTATAATTATAAAAGTCAGCAGACCTAAACAAACAAATACATCTTTCAGTTAAGGTTATAGATACCAAAGACATTCAACCTTTAACATCCCACTGTGTAAAATCAAATGGGAAAGGATAAAAGGATCAAAACTAAGGTTAGTAATATAATTACTGCCTACCTACAGGCTGATTTGTTTTAGTATCTGTGCTGGAACCAGTGTGTTACCTCTTCTAGCCTTAGCTAAATAATGGTTATACAAACCTTACTATGCAGAGCTATCTTTAACAAGAGCATCCCATTGAGGAAGAAAGAAAATAGAACGATATGAAAATTTTCACTTTTTTCTAATACCAACAGACATTACATTATTGATATTCCATTTCTGTATACCCTGACATAGAATATGAGCATTCCCTGTAGTTCAGTCTTACTGACAATAACGTTGCACAAATCATTTTAGGGTTATGTGCTATGCAGAGACATTGTACAGTTAATTGGCATCATTAAGTAACATTTTGAAATGATGATGTGTTCAAATGTAGTAGTTAAAGGCTTGATTGGACATTGCTAAATTGTGTACTAGATCTCGAAAGAGATGGAATTTACCCCCAGTAGTCTTTATCCTTTGTTACCTGTCTCATATTTGGAACTCATTTCTTCTAAGTTCAAAATTTTATGTTCATGTTGGAAACTTAAATTTTAACAATTAAAAGATTACTTGAAATGCAGTGCTACCCATGGCTGCCTGTCATTTGGGAGTTTCTTTATTATTATTTATTTATTTTTTTTTTTAAATTTTTTTGAGATGGAGTCTCGCTCTGTCGCCCAGGCTGGAATGCAGTGGTGTGATCGCCACTCACTGCAAACTCCGCCTCCCGGATTCCCGCCATTCTCCTGCCTCAGCCTCCCGAGTAGCTGGGACTACAGGCGCCCGCCACCTCGCCCGGCTAATTTTTTGTATTTTAGTAGAGATGGGGTTTCACCATGTTAGCCAGGATGATCTCCATCTCCTGACCTCGTGATCCGCCCGCCTCGGCCTCCCAAAGTGCTGGGATTACAGGCGTGAGCCACCACGCCCGGCCTTGGGGGTTTCTTATAGATTCTTTTAGGGATAAAAATTATGTTAAAACTAGATGCTAGAATTGCTCTAATTTTTATTTCCAAATTTCTCATTTCCATTTTGGCAAAGAGGTCCAAAACGTGAATAGCCTTTTTATCTGTTTTTTTTTTTCTCCCATATCAGTTCCCATGAGACCAGTGATTTCATTCTTCCTGTTATTACAGGTTTACATTTTGCAGTCATCTTTTATTCCTGCATCACTATCTTCAATCATCTGTGGCCAATTTTTTCCAGGTCATTCTCTAACCTCCATATTAAAGCTATAGATCAGTAACTATCAGAACATGTTAAACATTAAGGTAAAGTTAATCATCATTTCTTTATAATAATAACCACCACTGAATTGCAATTGTTATGAAGTATTATGCTAAAACACTTTATTAAATCTTATGAAATAGGGATAATTTTTATTCTCATCTCAACAAGAGAACTCTAGGCACATAAAAATTAAGGCATTTTGCCCCAGGTCTCACGACTGGCAAGCAGTCTGTCTGACAGTAGAGAGGCAGCTTCAAGCGTTGTAGTATAGGACCTCTGTGTCATTACTATAAACCTTTCATGGCATGGTCTATACATTTGGGCTCCTCAGCTTCAAATTTATCTATCATGCAGGCATGACACTAGGCTTTCACTTGCACTGGAAGTCAACTACTGGAAAATTAGTCTAAAGAAACGTAGGCCACAGAGTTCCTGAATGTGTTAATAAAAGCCTTAGATTTTATTTTGCATGGGTTGGGAAATAATTGAAGGGTTGTAACAGGGAATGTGCAGAATTGCATTGTGGAGAGATCTAACTGGAGTTTGGGGGAAAGATGAGCAGGCCCTGAACTGTGATAACGTTGGCAAGCTTGAGGGGAGGGACAGAACCAGAAAGTATTTGTGATATTTCTAGGACCCCGTGATTGACTGGATGGAGGATGAGCAGGTGAGAGCTGTTTGTTTTGAAAAAAGTGATTTTGAAGAGAGGACAGAAAAATATTTTCATTTTCTTACTTCATGTGCTTATGAGCTGGGGAGTCGGGGTACAGAAGGAAAGACACATGAAGCCAGGGACTGACACCGAGACCAGACACACAGTGGGTGCTTCGTGGATAGCTGTTGAATGATTTATGAAAATCAAGTAGCAGTGGTGAGGATTTTTATGCAAGTGAAATACAAATGAACTTCTCAAGGTGCCATATTTGAGTTGTGGCTTTGATCTGGTTCCTGACTTTGAATTATTTTGTTCCTACGAAGCACAGGCCTTTGTAATAAAAATCCACCATCCACAAAATTTCCTGGACTTAAGAATATCTCCACAAGTTATAAGAATTTGAAACTGCTTAGAAGGAACAATTGCTTGTACTCAGCCAGTCATTTTCAGCTGCATGAGATGACTCTCAAAACGGGGGTGGAGAGTGTCTACCTCCTCCAGAAAAGGTTTTTAGAGTGAAATGAAAGAGACTGCCTCTTCTCCATCAAAATTATTTGTCTCAAGATGGGAACAAGAAACCTGGCACCCAAGGGTAGGGACACAGACATGCTCTCTCATTTTAAGCTGAAGCTGAACTGTCTTGTCCTAAAAACATATGCCCAGACTCTAGAAAAGCTCCCTTAAACAGACTGGTAATTTCTCCATTTCTGTCACTTAAGAGGATTTTAGGGACATATAAGTTTAAGAATTCCATTCTGCAGCTGTCAGAGGTAATACAGTCGAATACTCATTGCAGGCTTATGGTGTACCGGCACTTTTCTGAACACTCTACTTGTTACAGCTTGTTTAATTGAGGTAAGTATTCTTATCATTCTCCATTTGGGAGATTTGAGCGAGAGGCAAAGTATGTGCCTTAGGATGACACATTTGGTAAGTAGGAAAGCAGAACTTTAACATCAGCAGTAAAACCCAGAGACTATTGTTTTAATGTGTTTAATAAATGCCCCACTAAGAAACTAGAGCAAATTAAAAGTATGCTGTGTCCTATTAATTTGATACAGGCAGACGAAATCTAAAAACAAAAAAGATTCGATGTTTAAGAAGAACTTTATTTTAAGTAGTTGTAGAACATATGCTTAAACTGAGTGAACTTTTTATGAACTTTTCATCAGAAATTATTTTTTTAATTGTTGTTTTTCTCCTGTGTCTGTGACTGAATAAATGGTCTCTGCTCACTGGAATACTTCACGTGCTTTCTCTCTCAGTTGTAGGTATGTTCCTTTCTATTCAGATACCAAAGGCCTATGGGTATCTGCAAATTAACAGTTTAATTCACTGTTATGTTCCATCATTGTGAAGAAGAACAGGAAATTAACATATCCGTAACCACGCCCTTCATTTATATAATGTTGAAAGTATAAATTAAAAACATACAATGTTCATTAACACTGAGATAAACCACATTTTTGAAACATAATTTTGAAAATAAAGTTTAGTACGTGGATACTTAGTATCACATTGGCCATACTAAGCTTATGACTTGCTTTTAATATTTTGATTGCAAATAAATTTGAAAGCTAATGTATGGAGTACAACAATAGTGAAAAGCATGGGCTTTGGGGTTGGACATGGCTATGCATCCGAAATACTAGGTCTTTGATCAAGGACAAGTTATTAAACTTCTCAAAATGCCTATATCACTAGTTACTGTGAAAATTAAAAGAGACAGTGCATGTAAAAGCTATAATCCTGTGCCTGGCCCATCTTAAGAGCTCAGTGTATGTTAGCGATTGTAAAGATTTGTTACCAAGTCAGAGTAAACTCTGTAGTTTAAAATACTATGTTTCTTTGATTAAATGACACATTTTCACATATTTTTTGTTTCTGATATTAAGATACATTTTAAAATTAGTGTGTATATTCCCCTTCCTGTCTCCTCAAGCCCTTTCAAAACATCATTAAATCCACTATGTATCTTGTTATTGGATAATAGATTCAAGAACATATCGGAATAGTAATTGCGTTGTATTTGATTCAGTGGCTGAGATTGAAGGGCAACTAACCAACAGAGGAGAAGATATTATTGATTGTTCTAAAGGTTTATCCTCAAAAGCTTTCCTTTACCCTATCTTGTTACATCTTTTTTAAACAATGCTAATTGTGTCCCTTGTACATATTTTATTCAACTCTTCAGCAAACATCTTCTATGTGACCAACATACTATGAGGTGCTGGAGATGCAGGGAAGAGTAAGATGCTATCCTTGACCTGCAGTTATCTTGAAGCTAGTTGGGGTAACAAACCATTAAGACATGCAGCAGCATAGCTTTTGTCTGCAGAAGCAGATGGGGATCCGAGGGTTGGAAATAATACAGAGGAGAGAGGGATTCATTTGAAGAGTTCTCTTGTTGCATGCTTAATGTAATTAAAGTACCTAGCCACTAGTAGATGACAGTTTTCTAATTTTACATATCATGTAATCCCCTTGGTCTTGAAGGTATTGAGGGTGTCCATTACTTGAATGTGGTGACATTAATAATTTCTTAGATAAAATGTATACTGCTCCCTATCATAAATTCCCTGCCTCCCAGACTTTCTACGAGCCTCAAATGGATATGTGGAGGGAAGGACCTGCTGATCTAAGAATATCCCTAGTGTCAAGGAAGTAAATGGTCAAGCAAGGTTGTCCTAAGAAGCCATGTTACCCCTTCTGCTGGTGAGCACAGAGTCCAGGTGTAAAATCTTTGTTTTTTTCTTTCTTTCTCTTGCCACCCAGGATGGAGTGCAGTGGTGCAATCTCGTCTCACCTCAACCTCCACCTCCCGGGTTCAATCGATTCTCCTGCCTCAGCCTCCTGAGCAGCTGGGACTACAAGCACCCGCCACCACACCTGGCTAATATTTTGTATTTTAGTAGAGACGAGGTTTAACCATGTTAGCCAGGATGGTCGTGATCTGACCTTGTCATCTGCCCACCTTGGCCTCCCAAAGTTCTGGGATTACAGGCGTGAGCCCCGCGCCTGGCTGTAGAATCTTTACCGGTTACTGTTGTCCACATGGGGAAGAACCTTGACATGTGAAGTGTTCATTGAATAAATATTTTATTGAATATTCTTCTAACAAAATCTGAAAAAAGTACAGAGTTATTTTGAAATGGATGAGAATTTATGGTAATTTAGCAAGTTCACTGTATGTATCCTGTTTTCAGTTATCATTGCTACTGAATTATTTATCTTTAGATATATAAATTATAGTCAAGATGCTTACAATTGATTAAGGAAGAGTGATTTTAAAACACAGAGCAAAATAAGTTATTTTAAATACAGAAGGCTATTCTTCTCCTCCATGAATAGCTGGCATTCCGTTTCTATTGTATATTAGGTTGAAATACGTGTTTTTGTCATTACCAGTGTTTTTCCACAGGAGAAGACTGAAGTCACAAGCATTTAATATTTGCTGAAAGTACTTAAACAGAAAAATATTGAGATTAAGAATTAAATAAGGTAGACAAACAGCTGGCTGCAAAAGAGACCTTAAAAAGTTTCTCACTGCCTGGCCAAAATGGTGAAACCCCATCTCTACTAAGAATACAAAAATTAGCGGGACGTGGTGCCGTGCACCTGTAATCCCAGCTACTCGGGAGGCCGAGGCAGGAGAATTGCTTGAACCCATGAGGCAGAGGTAGGTTGCAGTGAGCCAAGATTGTGCCACTGCATTCCAGCCTGGGCAATAGAGCAAGACTCTGTCTCAAAAAAAGAAAGTCTCTCAGTCTATTGAGAATATACTTGATTTTTACAAGAAGAATCAATTGCTTTCCAAAGTTATTTATCTAAAATGTATGAATAAAAATGTATAACTATAAACATATCTATAAAACTGGTAAAGGTCAAAAGCTCAGGTATCTTTAACTTTCTCTACTTCTACTATTCACAAAAATATTTGCTCAGAGACACAGAAACTCATCTTCAAGATTTATTTTTATCTGGGTGGAGTTAGAGTTGCCTTGGTAACAGCTACTATCACCATATTAAGTGTTAACAACACATTTTAAACATTTTAACATTTTAAAATGCAGATGCCAAAGTAAAGCAATGTAAGGAGGGAAAGTTGTAAGTTCCCTTTTTCCCACATCTACTTGACATTACAAGATTTGTACTACTTTCAGAAATTTTCCAGTGTTTAAAAAAAATGCATCTATAAACACACATATATAGAGAGTACTTCTTATTGAAGTAATCACCTTAAAAATTATGTAATGCAATGAAAACCACAATGGTTTTCCTACCATTGACTAAGAAAGCGAAAGACCTTTCTTCTGAAAGTGAGGAGGGCCTCTTGCCTCCTGTCATTTATGAATAGAACTCTGTAGTCAGAACCAGAACATTTCTGGCATTTGGTCTACGATCATTTTGAAGGGCAAGACTGGTGCTGTGTTGCTAAGCACAAACAATTTGATGTTTGGCTCCAAAAATATGCTCGAGATTAGTTCTTCCCTCAGCAACAGGCGCTCAGCCAAATAATTTTTAACCAACTCTCAGAGCCCACTATTGCTTGAGCTACTGAGATCCTATTTCAGGTTATTGCTATCAAGATATAGAGGAGAGTGAAATACTGACACTTGTGAGATCCTAAGACTTACACTAAATCCATACAATTTCTGTTCTGACTTAAAAATTTAAAAAAAGAGAGATGAAAAGTGTGACATTTTCAAACCATGTAGTTGGTTTATTTCACCTTAAACTCCAAGTTACAGAAGTATTTTGTTGTTGTTTGTTTTGTTTTATAACTAGACTTGGTGGAATACAGAGCATAAACATTTTAAACAAAATACTAAACTTCTAGAACAGTGGACCACTTAAAATGAAAACCTTAAGATTTTCCTTAGATTAAGTTTTTTATTCTCAAAAAGAAAAGTAAAAGGAAGTTGAATTTCTAAATGGTGCAGGACAAATGAATAAAATACATTTTGCCTCTGTCTTAAACTTAGTACAGATGTGCAATCTCTTTAACACTATGTAAAAATTCAGTCTTTTCTTTCTTTGGTTTCCAAATAACAATGAAATGAAACATTTTCCTTTTATGTGTAATTAATACAGTTTAATTAAGAGTTATGGAGCATCTTTCCACCTCATGGTGTATCTATGCAGCTGAATTTCTTCAGCATTTGCTTTTTTAATTTGTATAAGGAATAACCATTCCATATCTTAGAAATCTTTGAAATTAGAAGTTGATCTAATAGCATCTCTAATGTAGTCTCTCCTTGAATTTAAAATATAATAGATATGATCTGTTATCTAAAAGATACAGTGTTTACTGGCATATAACTGTTGTGTTGAGAATTTTTCATTGAATTAACTATATTTCCCTTCAAATTTTTGTTTTATGGTCATATCTCATAATCCACCTCTGAATCAATGAACACTTGTATTGGTGGAGAAAACAAAGATCCTTCAGACAGACTTTCTGTGTGGTACGTTCTTTCTGTTTCTTTTCTAATAACATTAACTTACATTTTAAATTATTATATTTCACTCTATTTTCACAGTTCATCAAATCATACTCAGATATTTAAAAATAAATTTTATTGTGTATATTTACAGTAAACACATGCTGTTATAAGATGAATGTATATAGTGAAATGGTTATTATAGCGACAAAAATTAGCATATCCATGATCTCACATAGTTACCCACTTTTTCCCCTGTGGCAAGAGCAGCTATAATCTACTCAATTAGCAAAAATCCTGAATACAATACATTATTACTAACTATAGTTGTCATTCCTACATGTCAGCTTTATAGTTCCTCCTACATACTTGCTACTTTGTATCCTTTGATTTACATTTCCCAGTCTCCTCCCTGCCACCTCACTCATGGTAACCACTGTGTGCACTGTGTTTTATGTTTTGTTTTTTATTTTGAGACAGAATTGCACTCTTTGCCCAGGCTGGAGTGAAGCGGCACCATCTCGGCTCCCTGCAACCTACACCTCCTGAGTTCAAGTGATTCTCCTGTCTCAACCGCCCCAGTAGCTGGGATTACAGGCACCCATCACCAGGCCCAGCTAATATCTGTACTTTTAGTAGAGACGGCGTTTCGCCATGTTGGCCAGGCTGGTCTTGAACTCCTGACCTCAGGTGATCCACACACCTGGGCTTCCCAAAGTGCTAGGATTACAAGCGTGAGCCACCATGTCCGGCTAGTAACTACTTTTTTATTTTAACTGTATATTTGACCTTTTTCTTTTTAGATTCCACATATAAATAAGATTATGCAATTTTGTGTGTGAGTGTGCATTGGGCTTATTTCCTGTAGCTTAATATCCTCCAGGTCCATGCATGTTGTGGTAAATGACAGGGTCTCCTCCTTTTTTAAGGTTGAATAATATTCCATTGTATATACATATACCACAGTTTATTTTATCCATTCATCCACCAACACATACCTAGGTGGTTTCCATATCTTGGCTACTGTAAATAATGCTGCAATGAATAGAGCAGTGCAGATAACTTTATGAGGTGATGAATTCATTTCCTTTGGGTACATACCCAGAGGAAGGATTGCTGGGTCTTAGGTAATTCTAATTTTAATTTCTTTGGGAACCTCCATACTATTGTCCATAATGGCTACGCGAATCTATATTTCCACCAACAATGTATGAAGGTTCCCTTTTCTCTGCACACTTACCAACACTTAAACTGAACATGTAGCCTTTTCCTTTTTATTATTCTCTAAACAATATAGTATAAAAGCTATTTACATAGAATTTACATTGTATTAGGCATTATCAGTAATCTAGAGATAACTTAAAGCAGCAGTCCCCAACCTTTCTGGCACCAGGGACTGCTTTTGTGGAAGAAATGTTTCCATGGACAGGGATGGTGAGGGGAAGGGGAGTGGTTTTGGGATGATTTAAGCACATTACATTTATCATTAGATTTTCATAAGGAGTGCACAACCTAGATCCCTCACATGTGCAGTTCACAGTGGGGTTCGTGCTCCTGTGACAATCTAATGCCACCGCTGATCTGACAGGAGGAGGAGCTCAGCTCTTGCTGTGCAGCCTGGTATTGAACAGCCTAACAGGCTATGGACCAGTACTGGTCGTGGCCCTGGGGTTGAGGACTCCTGATTTAAAGTATACGAGAAGCTGTGCATAGGTTATATACAAATACTAAGCCATTTTATAACGAGGGCTAGAGCATCTGCAGATTTTAGTACCCAACGGAGGTCCTGAAACCAATCCCCTATGGCTACTGAAGGACAACTGTGTATCATTCTTAACGAGAAAAAAAACAAAATCTGTTTTGTAAATAAAATTTTTTTCAGTATTATTTCCATTTCACTCTGGAATTCAGTTAGAAATTAAGATTAACAAAACATTAATTGACTAGTAAAATGTACCAGTACTAGCAGTACATACCAAAAACTAATAATGATATTCCAATAACACTAAATAATGATGACATTTGTATTTCAGCTGAGAGTAGCTTATGGTTCTTCCCCACAAGTGGCTCATTTATTGATGGTCATTTTTTTCTTAACTCCTGGTCTTTCTCACAGTCAGCGAAAACAGTCCTTTATCATACAAATAAAAAAGTTGTCTCACCATTCCTCTGTACTTTTTCTCTTAACAGACTTGTGTTTTGAACTCTTATTTATACTTTTTTTTTTTTTTTTTTTTTTTTGAGACAGGGTCTTGCTCTGTCACCCAGGCTGGAGTGCAGTGGAGTGACCTTGGCTCACTGTGGCCTCAGCCTCCAGGTTCAAACAGTTCTCCTACTTCCGTTTCTTGAGTAACTGGGATTACAGGTGCCCAACACGACACCCAGCTAATTTCTGTATTTTTAGTAGAGACAGGTTTCACCATGTTGGCTAGACTCGTCACTATCTCCTGTTCTCAAGTGATCCCCCCAACTTGGCCTCCCAAAGTGCTGGGATTACAGGCATGAGCCACCATGCCTGGCCTTATTTATACTATATTAACTCTAATAATCACGATACCACTTTCTGTTGTAATTCTTTAGGCACTTCTTTGTACGTTTTTAATTAACATGCAGTTATGTAGTTATATATTTATGTTTAGATGTATCTAAACATAAATATATATCTCCAAGTAGCCAATATTCTACATGAAGTGATTAAGGATTTATTTATCCCTGAAATTATGAAAAGTCTGCCTTTTATTTCTTTGTTGCATCGCGCTACAGTACACACACACGTGGACACACGAATGCACACACATGCACACTGGGTTCTGCTAATTATCACTTCCTTGGTTCCAAATCATCTCCCAACCCCTAAGCCACCTGTGTGCATACCAGTCTTCCCACTGCCTACCAGCTGCATGTCAGATGACCTCCATCAGTAGTATCTCAATTTACGGTGTCTCGCTTTTCTGACACATAGTAACAAGTGAGGTGTTAAGACTAACAAGAGAAAGAAAGCATTATTCTTATCTGCCCAGAAAGAACACAATGAGCAAATTGTCTTTTATTTGAGGGAAGAAGGCTTCACTCTACTATATTTTGAAGATATTCCAAAACTGCAACAAACCCTTTAATTATTTTACTTTCATCTTTTACCAAAAAGGCCAACTTTTGGATTGAGGCAATGAAAACTCAGAAACTTTTCTTGGAATGACCTTCAGATTTGAGATGACCACTGTTTCAACACTATTTCAGTTATAACTCTTACTCTATATTCACTTAAGCAAGTTTGATTCTGAAAAATACAAATAGCTTCCTTTCTCTCGAGCTAGGACTGCATTTAGAAGGGAATAAATGGTAGATTTTATTCAAATTTGATGACAGTTTCTTCTTTTTGTGCTATGACACAGTAGCAATGTAGATTGAATGCTTTTACATGTATTTTTTAAATTGCCATAGAGAATTATTTGTATTAATCATAGATTTCCAAGGCTGCAAAAGCTAAATAGTGAAGCATATAATAATGGTAGCATTAATTTGAAAAAAAAATTCTAACTAGCAAAACACGAGTCTAGATGTAGATATCATGTTCAAAAATCACAAAGCAGATTGCCAGCAAAAAATTTAACCAAGTTTTTCCCCTCTGGAAAATTAGCTTTATTTCTTAAAAAAATTCCTAATATTTAAATCTATTCACACATTTATAACTATACAAGGCTTTCCTTCTTTCATCAAATAAATAAGTATGAATGAGCAGAATGTTTTAGTATAAGTGTTTACAAAGTTTATTCACATTCAGAACTAAGGAATAAGCAGGAAAAAAAGAGTAAATAAAAACAAATGAATTCTTTTCCCCTGCCCTCTCTGTTTGTTTCCAATCACTTAAATCCTTTTGATGATAAATCGTAAGTAGCTTCATGCTTTAGTTCATGTTGACAATATTCTTATATCTACATCATTAATAATCAAAATGGTCTGTCTTTAGTTTTGCTGCCTCTAAGTCAGAGCTCAGTATTGTTGCTCTACAATACAAATGTTAAGATGATTCTTCAGGAGCTTCTCATCACCTGTACTATAATGCTGCTAGCATGAGAGCACCCACCTAGCCTTCTTATCTCAAGTCCTGCCCTGCCACTCTTTTACATACATCCCCTCTCTGATTCACCCTTAGACAGAGTCAGAGAGGGTCACACATTTTGCCTTTTCCTGAATTAATATTCGCATTTTACCCCTTGCTTTAGCACATGTGAATCCATTTGTCCAGTATGCCTTTGCTCACCTGTATACAAGAAGAGCTACATATCAGATCAAAAGGAACATCAAAGGCGCTGCTTCTTACAGTCCCATGCCCGTTCCTCCAATTCTCACCACTTCTGGATGCACTGTTTCTTATGAGCTTCCTGAAATATGCTGTGCCTTTTTGCTTTCTGCATATGGGCATCTCCAGTGCCAAAGTAAGAGGAGATTTCTGCAGAATTTCAGGAAGTTAATATCCTAGTGGCAGTTCTCAGACAATGGGAGACAGGAGCTAATGATTGTTTCTTCGTTTTGTCCTTCAGGCTGATAATTCAGAAAACCAATCTGCACAATGCTTGAGAAGGTGCGGAGAATTAGAGTCCTCATTGCCCTCAGTGCAGTATCTTTATTTTGGCTTTTTCTCTTTATTCATCACATGCTCCTGTTTCCCAAGATTACCACTCACATATACTACTTGCACCCCACACTATATTTCAGGCTCTGCTTTCAGGGTAATGAAACCAAGCTAAAGGCAAAATCCAACTTTTGTTTAAACTCATCCTGCTTCTGAGCTCCCAAGATCCCTGAACCGACTTCTCTTATAGAATTTATTATAGAAAGTTCTTTAAGCATGAGATTTCTGTAGTTTATCTCCACTGTCAATATAGTCTCTGGCCAATGAAAGCTGTTCAGTTAATGTGTGGTGATTCAATACATGCACTAGTAATTCTCATTTATGAACGTTTTGTTAAATCGTGACCTGTAGGAAATAGGCATGTAAAATGCACCTGTAAGTTTTATAGCACCTAGTACTGAGTGACAGCTAAAACATATTTGTAGAATGAAAGAAAACAAAGGAAGTTGACTCACCAAAACAATACACATGGCCAAAGCCTGGAAAAAAGTAACAGTGTCCCATTGTAACTTCTGGGATGTATAAGGAAGAAAGAAAAACAAGATTGGCACCTTTTCTCAGACTTTAGACCAAGAGATATTAACTTGGAGAGGGGAAAGCATATAGTCTGAAGAGAAATGGGACTAACGAAGGTATCACTTTCTTTTACTATCTCTCAGACAGAGTCAGACTTGCTGCAATGCAATCCCGAGGCAGCACTGCTCTGGACAAGGTACGAGCACTCTGACCATTCAAATTTTTATTCTTTTTTTTCTTTGAGACAGAGTCTCGCTGTGTCACCCAGGCTGGAGTGCAGTGGCATGATCTCAGTTCACTGCAACCTCTGCCTCCTGGGTTCAAGTGATTCTCCTGCCTCAGCCTCCCAAGTAGCTGGGAATACAGGCACCCGCCACCATGTCTAGTTATTATTATTTTTTTTTTTTGTAAATTTTTTGTATTTTTAGTAAAGACAGGGTTTCACTATGTTGGCCAAGCTGGTCTTGAACTCCTGACCTTGTGATCTGCCCGCCTTGGCCTCCCTCAAAGTGCTAGGATTACAAGCATGAGCCACCATGCCCAGCCCATATTTTTATTCTTAAAGACCCAGAACTATATGCATCTAGTGTTCCCCAAGTTTTCTTCTTTGTCTTTTAACATTCCAGGAAAACATGTTAGTTTAGCATAGATATTGAGTGTTTTGCTAGATCATGCATAGTTCCATATCCTTTTGACCCTCTGTTTGCTGTAGCCAGCCTTGATTCCTTGGATTCATGGTCACCCTATACCATATTCACTAATCCACCAATGAAAGGTTATGTAATTTATAACACTCAACTCAGGGTTTTCTAATAACAATCTTTATCAATGTTCCATAGGCTTGAAAATTAATTTAATATTTATACCATTGTGCATAAAATACAATAAAAACTTTAACTTAATCACGAAATTCATGCGTACTTTTACAGCCTTATTAGTCATTCGGAAGTAAATGTGGACTCCAGTTTTGTGGGTAGGGTTTACAGAAGTATGTTTTACTAAAGTTTAGAGAAAAGATCAGTATAAAAATATGAAATTTTACCAATAGCATTATTAGAAATAGTTAAAAGACAAAGCTTAAGTATTTTCATAATCATATAACTTTTTAAGTGACGGAACGACTAAAGAAACATTTAGTTAATTCTGAAATATTTGTTGTAAAATTTCTATGTGTTTTGAGGAAAAATACTTTTATTCAGTCATAAAATTTTCCACTTATAGAACCAATTTGTTTACTTGAAAATTATAAAATTTTCAAGTAAAAGTGGTTATACTGGCAAGTTACTAAAACATAGATAAAAGTTCTTCCCACACTTAGACACATGATTAGAAAAAAAAGGCAATAAGATTTTCACATAGAATTCTAAGGTTAAATAGAATTCACTTGTATTTGCTTGTCTAAGATGCAATGAGATTTGGAGGCAATGGGGGTGGACTCTATCAAATCAGACACATGGAAGAGGTTATAATGTGAGAATATATATTTCTTCATTTTCTCAGCCCACATTTGAAATAACAATTTGCAAGAGTTTTGCTTTGCTCAAAACTCAGTATTAGCCCTGATTAGCTAAAATGCTCAGATTTCCATTCAATCCTTAAAAACAGATCCACACTTAGTCATTCTTCACACCTCTCCCCTCGCCCTCTCACACCCAAATTGTTAACTTTTTTCTCTATTCTCACATTTATAGTCTGGTTCAGACTTCTGTGATCTCTCACACTTGTGGTTAAATTTCTGAAGTGAAATTCCTATCCCTAATTTCCTCTCTTAATTCTATGCATGTCATCAGACTTGCAATTTTTTCTAAACCCAAATGTGATTTCACTAGACTCCTGTTAAAAAACTATCAATGCATCCACATTGCCCACTGGCTATAGAGTTCAAACTAGAGTCATTCACTACTTAGACAACCAGCTTCCCAGCTCCACCTCTGGGTATTCTTTCTCTTGCTTTCAAGATGGTGTTGAGAATACAAGGTGAATATGACAGCCACTGCTCTCAGTGAGCTCATAGTCTAAGTGAGGAGACAGATGAGCAGATCATCACAAAAGAAATTGGCAAGTGCAATGACAAAAGTGTGCACAGGTGCAATGAGAACCAAGAGGAAGAATATATAATAAGCCTGGGGAGGAAGAGAAGATTCAGGGAGACTTACTGGAGGATGCAATGCCCTCAGAAAGTCTTGAACTGTAGGTAACAGTTGGTTAAGAGAAGGGTAAAGAAAGAAAAGGAAAGAACAGCAGAGGGTGCCTAAGTAAGAAAAGCCTGGGTAATACTGCCAAAAGAAATCTACAATTAAATGCAATTCCCATCAAAACACCACCAACATTCTTCACAGAACTAGAAAAAAAAGCCTAAAATTCATATGGAACAAAAAAAGAGCCCACATAGCCAAAGCAAGATTAAGCAAAAAGAACAAATGTGGAGGCATCACATTACCTGCTTTCAAACTGTACTATAAAGCCATAGTCACCAAAACAGCATGGTACTTGTATAAAAACAGGCACATAGACCAATGAAACAGAATAAAGAACCTAGAAATAAACCCAAATACTAACAGTCAACTGATCTTTGACAAAGCAAATAAAAACATGAAGTGGGGAAAGGACATCCTATTCAACAAACGGTACTGGGATAATTGGCAAGCCACAGATAGCAGAATGAAACTGGATCCTCATCTCTCACTTTACACAAAAATCAACAAGATAGATGAAAGACTTAATCTAATACCTGACACTATAAAAATTCCAAAAGATAACATTAGAACAACCCTTCTAGACACTGGCTTATTCAGGGATTTAATGACCAAGAATCCCAAAGCAAATGTGATGAAAAGCAAAGATAAATAGCTGGGACTTAGTTAAACTAAAGAGCTTTTGCATGTCAAAAGGAAAGTATGTCAGCATGTTTGCATGTCAGCAAAGTAAGCAGAAAACCCGCAGAGGGGGAGAAAATCTTCATAATCTGTACATCTGGCAAAGGACTAATAGTTAGAATCTACAATGAACTCAAAAAATTAGCAAGAAAAAACAAACAATCCCATCAAAAAGTGGGCTAAGGACATGAATAAACAATTCTCAAAAGAAGATATACAAATGGCCAACAAACGTATGAAAAAATGCTCAACATCACTAACGATCAGGGAAATAAATACAAATCAAAACCACAGTGGAATACTACCTTACTCCTGAAAGAATGGCCATAATAAAAAATCACAAAAGAATAGATGCTGGCATAGATGCGGTGAAGAGGGAACACTTCTACACTGCTGGTGGGAACAACTATTGAAGAGAGTATGGTGATTCACACGTATGTTTATTGCGGCACTATTCACAAGAACAAAGACTTGGAACCGACCCAAATGTCCATCAATGACAGATTGGATTAAGAAAACATACACCATGGAATACTATGCAGCCATAAAAAAGGATGAGTTAATGTCCTTTGTAGGGACATGGATGCAGCTGGAAATCATCATTCTCAGCAAACTATCACAAGAACAGAAAACCAAACACTGCATGTTCTCACTCATAGGTGGGAATTGAACAATGAGATCACTTGGACACAGGAAGGGGAACGTCACACACCAGGGTCTGTTGTGGGGTGGAGGTAGGGGGGAGGG
>NW_016822031.1:99530-102225 GCF_001698545.2 Rhinopithecus bieti | reverse complement strand
TACTCATATATATACATATATATATGTGTGTGTATATATATATATATATATATATATATATATATATATATATATATATGATGAAATACTACTCAGGAAAGGAATGAATTAATGGCACTCACAGCAACCTGAATGAGACTGGAGACTATAATTCTAATTGAAGTAACACAGGAATGAAAAACCAAACATGTATGTTCTCACTCATAAGTGACAGCTAAGCTATGAGGATGCAAAGGTATAAGAATGACACAGTGGACTTTGGGGACTCAGGGGAAAAGGGTGGGTAGAGGGCGAGGGAAAAAAGACTACAAATTGAGTGCAGTGTATACTGCTCGGGTGATAGGTGCACCAAAATCTCACAAATCACTGCTAAAGAGCTTACTCATGTAATCAAATACCACCTGTTCCCCAAAAGCCTATGGAAATTTTAAAAAATGTAGAAAAAGAAAATAAACAAAAACCTGGGTAGAAGCAGCTTGGTACTACTGATGTCCAAATGACACTTCTGTGAAGCTTTCCACAGTCTTCTCTTTCAGAGTTCAATTCTTGTTTCTCTGTGCTCTCACATTACTTTATACTTATATCCATTACCACACCCATAACAATGAACTATGACTGAGACAGTGCAACCTCTATTCACCTTTGCATCTCCAACCCCTAGAGTCTGCCCACCTTGCATGATCTGCACAAATGTTCTGTGATTGTATACACAGAACATTTGATGTATCTTATAGGTACATAAGATCGATTAAGTGGAGATGGAAATTTTACAACTTTTTGTTTTTGAAATTTTATAACTTACAATGATGGAATCACAGAAACTGGGAGATTTAGCACATGCTCATAAACTTTCCTTGTAAACTATGTGGAATCTTGTAAACTATGTTTAAACATTAGAGGCAAAAAAACTAATATGGAAAAATATTCCCAACAGTTTGATATTTGATGTCCCAAACTATTGTGGAATTGGTTGTAAGAAAAAACAGCAAACTACCCTGCTGATTTCCCATGAAGCTTAACCCTCTCTCACATTTCAGAACCAGCCTGACTTAAGCCTCTACGTACTTAAACAGCTTCAAATGCCTATCTGAGACAGCATTGTAATGAGTCTCTGCCCCTGTCTGTCTGTCCATAATAGGTACTAATTCACTTTTCTTTAGTTGTTGGACCTAGGACACAATAAACACCAAGTTACATTTCTATTAGTTGCATCTTGGAAGTGCCTGAGAACTGATCACTGGGCACCTACCTTTTTACCTAAGTCTCCCCTAATGTTGGTCTGTTTACCTGTTAGTGGTAGAGCCTGGTACATAGAATTATCTCCTTGCCATCTGTGTCCCACAACACATATCTTGCATGGGCCCTTTCCCGAGAGAGGTGCTTTTAAGTCAGTGTTCCAGATACCTAGTTCCCCTGCCCCAGGTGCCTCAATTTGTACACCTAGGATCCTACTTTGAATCTTCTCCTCAATGACAAGTATCTGTACTCATTTTGTTTGGGTCCATGCCATGTTCCTGCAGGAACTGAAACCCACCTACTCCTTGATGACCTTCCAAGATGCCTGTCTGTACTATAGTGGACCTCCCTTCCTGCCTCACAGATGTCCAAGTGTGTGTGTGTGTGTGTGTGTGTGTGTGTGTGTGTATTTGGTTTTTACTGGATTCCTGAGGAAGGCCTTCCACTGAACTTCATTCATGTGCTTTGCTACCTGTTAGAAAACATAACCTAATGTAAATGTAAACCTCTGGTGCCTCTAGTTTTACTGAGTTATGCTGTATAAATCTTGGTTCCTGGTTCTTTCTGTTGCCCTGTTATGAGATGTATCACCCTAAGCCAAGCCCAAACACTAAGATAACAAGCACTAAAGATGACGAATATTCTGAAGAGTTTTCAGGAAACATATGAATGTCACAGAATTGTTTGTGGCCAACACCTCAGTACCAGTAACAGATATTTCATGTTATATAGTGGGGTCCTTAAGAAACACTACACCAGCCTGTAAAGCCCATTGATTAGTAACTTGCAAATTATTTTTCAAATGTCTTTCCAAATCTATTGCACAAAATAATAAAAATACTATTTTGAAAATTATGCATGAGCCATTTATTGTTAGCAGAATATTTTATCTTAAATTTTAAATATTTGTTAGAATGTATAAAATATGCTAGGTTGGTGCAAAAGTTATCGCAGTTTTTGCCAGTACTTTTGATGGCAAAAGGTGCAATTACTTTGCACCAACCTAATATGTAAAAATATATGCAGCTGACAAACATTGAACAATATAGGTTTGAACCGCACAAGTCTGCTTACATACAAGTGTCTTCTGCCTCTGCCACCCCTGAGAGAGCAAGACCCACACCTCCACTTCCTCCTCTCCTAAGCCTACTCAACATGAAGACAACCAGGATGAAGATCTTCATAATAATCCATCTCCACTGAATGAATGGTAAACGTATTTTTTCTTCCTTATGGGTTTTTAATAACATTTCCTTACTTTACTATAAGACTACAGTGTATAACACATATAACTTAAAAATGCATGTTAATCTACTATTTATGGCATCAGCAAGGCTTCTAGTCAACAGTAGGCTATTAGCACTTATGTGGATTTTTGACTGCTTGGGGGATTGGCACCCCTAACCACTGTGTTGTGCGAGAGTCCGCTGTATATTAGTTAGTATTTATAAAATTAGAA
>NW_016822031.1:51120-99141 GCF_001698545.2 Rhinopithecus bieti | reverse complement strand
ATTTGGTTTTACTGGGTGTGTGTGTGTGTGTGTGTGTGTGTGTGTGTGTATTTGGTTTTACTGGATTCCTGAGGAAGGCCTTCCACTGAACTTCATTCATGTGCTTTGCTACCTGTTAGAAAACATAACCTAATGTAAATGTAAACCTCTGGTGCCTCTAGTTTTACTGAGTTATGCTGTATAAATCTTGGTTCCTGGTTCTTTCTGTTGCCCTGTTATGAGATGTATCACCCTAAGCCAAGCCCAAACACTAAGATAACAAGCACTAAAGATGACGAATATTCTGAAGAGTTTTCAGGAAACATATGAATGTCACAGAATTGTTTGTGGCCAACACCTCAGTACCAGTAACAGATATTTCATGTTATATAGTGGGGTCCTTAAGAAACACTACACCAGCCTGTAAAGCCCATTGATTAGTAACTTGCAAATTATTTTCAAATGTCTTTCCAAATCTATTGCACAAAATAATAAAATACTATTTTGAAAATTATGCATGAGCCATTTATTGTTAGCAGAATATTTTATCTTAAATTTTAAATATTTGTTAGAATGTATAAAATATGCTAGGTTGGTGCAAAAGTTATCGCAGTTTTGCCAGTACTTTTGATGGCAAAAGGTGCAATTACTTTGCACCAACCTAATATGTAAAATATATGCAGCTGACAAACATTGAACAATATAGGTTTGAACCGCACAAGTCTGCTTACATACAAGTGTCTTCTGCCTCTGCCACCCCTGAGAGAGCAAGACCCACACCTCCACTTCCTCCTCTCCTAAGCCTACTCAACATGAAGACAACCAGGATGAAGATCTTCATAATAATCCATCTCCACTGAATGAATGGTAAACGTATTTTTTCTTCCTTATGGGTTTTAATAACATTTCCTTACTTTACTATAAGACTACAGTGTATAACACATATAACTTAAAATGCATGTTAATCTACTATTTATGGCATCAGCAAGGCTTCTAGTCAACAGTAGGCTATTAGCACTTATGTGGATTTTGACTGCTTGGGGGATTGGCACCCCTAACCACTGTGTTGTGCGAGAGTCCGCTGTATATTAGTTAGTATTTATAAAATTAGAATATACTTTTAAAAGCACTCTAAAATCTTGAAATTTTGATATAAAACAATTACAGCCTTCAAATTTTCATTCCTGCCTCTAAACTCTTTTCTTTTAAAACATTCTGCAAATCTCCATCACTTTAATTATTATAAAGCTTCCATTTTATCATGTTATTTCTCTTATTCAAGGTTTGCAAGGATCTGATTAAATCTCACTCTTGTATGACTAGTTGCCGGACAATCAACTCTTTACAACAATTATTTGTTCTTCTTCAAAATTATTGTCTCAGGGACCACAAGAGAAAATGGCAGATACGAGGGAAAATTCCAGATCTTTCCACTGAAACCATCTACCCAAATGAGAAGGAACCAGAAAACACAAAAATAATTCTGGCAATCTGATAAAGCAAGTTTCTCTAACACCCCAAAAAGATCACACTAGCTTTCCAGCAATGGATCCAAACCAAGAAGAAATCTCTGACTTGCTCAATAAAGAATTCAGAAGGTTGATTATTAAGTTACTCAACGAGGCACCAGAGAAAGGTGAAAACCAACTTAAAGAAATTTTAAAACAATACCAGATAAGGATGAAAAAGCCTCCAGAGAAATAGATATCATTAAAGAAAGTCAATCACAACTCCTGGAAATGAAAGACACACTTAAAGAATTGCAAAATACAATGGAAGTTTTCAGCAATAGAATCAAACAAGTAGAAGAAAGAACTTCAGGACTCTAAGACAAGGCTTTCAAATTAACCCTATTTGACAAAGATGAAAAAAGAATAAAATAGTGGACAAAGCCCCCATGAAGTTTGGGATTACGTTAAACTACCAAACAATAGAATAATTGGTGTTCCTGAAGAAAAAGAGAGATCTAAAAGTTAGGAAAACATATTTGAGGGAATAATCAAGAAAAACTTCCTAGTCTTGCTAGAGATCTAGATATCCAAATATAAGAAGCACGGAGAACACCTGGGAAATTCAATGCAAAAAGATTACCACCTGGGCACACAGTCATCAGGTTATCTAATGTCAAGATGAAGGGAAGAATCTTAAGAGCTGTGAGGCAAAAGCATCAGGTAACCTATAAAGGAAAACATAGCAGATTAACAGCAGATTTCTCAGCATAAACCCTCTAGCCAGAAGAGATCGGGCCCTATATTTAGCTTCTTAAGCAAAATAATTATCAGCCAATAATTTTGTATCCAGTGAAACTAAAGTTCATAAATTAAAGAGAGATAAAGCCTTCTTCAGACAAAGATATGCTGAGAGAGTTTGCCAATACCAAGACAGCACTAAGAAATGCTAAAAGGAGCTCTAAATCTTGAAACAATACCTTGAATACATCAAAATAGAACCTCCTTAAAGCATGAATTTCACAGGACCTATAAAATAATTACACAATTAACAACAACAAGGTATTGAGGCAACAGTGATGAATAGAACAGTACCTCATACCTCAATACTAATGTTGAATGTAAATGGCCTAAATGCTATGCTTAAAAGGTACAGAATGGAAGAATGTATAAAAATCCATCCACCAAATATTTGCTGTCTTCAAGAGACTTGCCTAACACATAAAGACTCACATAAACTTGAGGTAAAGGGGTGGAAAAAGATATTCCATGCAAATGGAAACTAAAAGTGAGCAAGAAGAGCTATTCTTATATCCAACGAAACAGATTTTAAAGCAACAACAATTTAAAAAGACAAAGAGAGACATTATATAATGATAAAATAATTAGTTCAACAGGAAAAATTTACAATCCTAAGTATATATGCGCCTAACACTGGGCTCCCAAATTTATAAAGCAATTACTACTAGACCTAAGACATGAGATAGACGGCAACACAGTAATAGTGGGGGACTTCAGTACTCCACTGACAGCACTAGACAGGTTATCAAGACAGAAAGTCAACAAAGAAACAATGGACTTAAACTATACCTAGAACAAATATACTGAACAGATATTTACAAAACATTCTACCCAACAACTACATCCTTTTCATCAACACATGGAATATTCTCCAAGACAGACCATATGAACAAGTCTCAATAAATTTAAGAAAATCAAAATTATATCAAGTACTCTCTCAGACCACAGTGGAATAAAACTGAAAATTAACTCCAAAAGAAACCCTCAAAACTATACAAATACATGGAAATTGAATAATCTGCTCCTGAATGATCTTTGGGTCAACAATGAAATCAAGAAAGATGAAAATTTTAAAAATATTTGAACTCAACCATAATAATGACACAACCTATCACAACCTCTGGGATATAGCAAAAGTCATGTTAAGAGCAAAGTTCATAGCCTTAAACGTCTATATCAAAAAGTCTGAAAGAGCACAAATAGACAATCTGAGCTTACACCTCAAGGAGCTAGAAAAACAAGACAAAGCAAACCCAAATGCAGCAGAAGAAAAGTAATAACAAAGATCAGAATAGAATAAATAAAATTGAGGTTTGGCATGGTGGCTCACACCTGTAATTGGAGCACTTTGGGAGACCAAGGTGGGTGGATCACTGTAGGTCAGTAGTTTGAGACCAGCTTGGTCAACATGGTGAAACCCCATCTCTACTAAAAATACAAAAATTAGCCAGGTGTGGTGGGCACCTGTAATCCCAGCTACTTAGGAGGCTGAGGGGGGAGAATCGCTTGAACCTGGAAGGCAGATGTTGCAGTGAGCCGAGATCATATGGTTGCACTCCAGTCTGGGTAACAAGAGTGAGACTCCGTCTCAAAAAATAAAAATAAAAGAAAGAAAGAAAGAAAGAAAGAAAATTGAAACACAAAATACAATACAAAAGACAAATGAAACAAAAACCTGGTTCTTTGAAAAGATAAACAAAATCAACAGACCATTGGCAAGATTAACGAAGAAAACAAGAAAAAAGATCCAAAAAAGCTCAATTAGAAATGAAATGGGAGATACTACAACTCATACCACAGAAATAAAAAAGATTATTCGAGGCTACTGTGGACACACTTATGTACATAAACTAGAAAACCAAGAAGAGATGGACAAATTCCTGGAAATATACAACCCTCCCAAATTAAAACAGGAAGAAATAGAAACTCTTAACACAGCAATAATGCATAGTGAGAGTGAAACAGTAATAGAAAAAAATGTCAAGAAAGAAAAATGTCCAGGACCAGATGGATTCACAAGTGAATGCTATCAGAAATTCAAAGAAGAATTGGTACAAATTCTATTGAAACTATTCCAAAAGATAGAGAAAGAGGGAATCCTCCCTAAATCGTTCTATGAAGCCAGTATTACCCTAATATCAAAACCAGGAAAGGACATAACAAAAATAGAAAACTACAGACCAATATTCCTGATGAACAGAGATGTAAAAATCCTCAACAAAATACTAGCTACCTGAATCCAGTGGCATATCAAAAAGATAATCCACCATGATCAAGTGGGTTTCATAGCAGGGATACAGGGTTGCTTTAACATACGCAAGTCAATAAATGTGATATACCACATAAACAGAAGTAAAAACAAAAATCATATGATAATCTCAATAGATGCAGAAAAAGCATTAGACAAAATTCAGCATTGCTTTACAATTAAAACCCTCAGCAAAACTGGCATAGAAGAGACATACCTTAAGGTAATAAAAGCCACCTATGACAAACCCACAGTCAACATTATATTGAATGGGGGAAAAGTTGAAAGCATTTCCCACTGAGAACTGGAATAAGACAAGAATGCCTGCTTTCACCACTTCTATTCAACATAGTACTGGAAATCCTAGCCAGAGCTATCAGACAAGAGAAAGAAATAAAGAGCATCCAAATTGCTAAAGACGCAGTCAAACTATTGCTGCTTGCTGATGATATGACTGTATACCTAGAAAACCCTAAAGACTCATCCAAAATGCTCCTAGATCTGATAAATTAATTCAGTAAAGTTTCCCGATACAAAATCAATGTACACAAATCAGTACCAGTGCTATACACCAACAGCAACAAAACTGAGAATCAGATTAAAAACTTGACCCCCTTTACAACAGCTGCAAAACAAAACAAACAAACAAACAAACAAAAACAACTTAGGAATACACCTAACCAAAGAGGTGGAAGATCTCTACAGGAAAACTACAAAATATTGCTGACAGAAATCACCGACAACAGAAACTAATGAAAACACATCCTATATTCATGGATTGGCAGAATTAATATTGTGAAAGTGACCACACTGCCAAAAACAATCTATAAATTCAACGCAACTCCCATCAAAATACCACCATCATTCTTCACAGAACAAGAAAAAAAATCTTAAAATTCATATGGAACAAAACAACAGCCCACACAGCCAAAACAAGACTAAGCAAAAATAACAAATCTGGAGGCATTAGATTACCGAAATTCAAACTATACTACAAGACTATAGTCAGGAACACAGCGTGGTACTATTATAAAAATAGACATGTAGATCAATGGAGCAGAGTAGAGAATCCAGAAATAAAGCCATATACTTACAGCCAACTGATCTTCAACAAAGCAAGCAAAAACATAAGGTGGGGAAAGGACATCCTGTTTAACAAATTGTGTTGGGATAATTGGCAAGCCACATGTAGAAGAATGAAACTGGATCCTCATCTCTCACTTTATACAGAAATCCACTCAAGATGGATCACAGACTTAAATCTAAGACCTGAAACCTTAAAAATTATAGAAGATAAGATTGGTAAAACTCTTCTAGACATTGACTTAAGCAAAGAGTTCATGACCAAGAAACCAAAAACAAAAATGCAACAACAACAAAAAAGATAAATAGATGGGACTTAAAACTATAAAGCTTCTGCACAGCAAAAGAAATAATCATCAGAGTAAACAGACAACCCACAGAATGGGAGAAAATATCTGTAAACTATACATCTGACAGAGGACTAGTATCCGGAATCTACAACAAACTCAAATCAGTAAGAAAAAAACAAATAATCCCATCAAAAAAGTAGGCTAAGGACATGAATAGACAATTGTCAAAAGAAGATATACAAAGAGCCAATGAACATATGAAAAAATGCTCAACATCTCTAATGACCAGGGAAATGCAAATCGAAACCACAGTGTGATACCACCTTACTCCTGCAAGAATTTCCATAATTAAAAAATTTTTAAAAATAGATGTTGGCACGGAAGTGGTAAAAAGGGAACACTTTTTTACACTGCTGGTAGGAACGTAAACTAGTAAAACCGCTGTGGAAGACAGTTATGGAGATTCCTTAAAGAACTAAAAGTAGAACAACCACTTGTTCCACTCTTGGGTATCTACCCAGAGGAAAAGAAGTCATTATATGAAAAAGACACTTGCACATGCATGTTTATAGCTGCACAATTCGCAATTGCAAAAATATGGAACCAACCTAAATACCCATCAACCAATGAGTGGATAAAGAAAATGTGATATGTTTACATATATATATATATTAATCAATCAAGTGATTTGCAGTGGATTCTTATATGCTGTATAAGGGTATATGTGAGACCCTATACCTGAGGCTCTCTATATAAAGAAGTATAATTCAGTGTAAGGTGTGTAAATATAAATATATATATTTATGTAATATATACATAAATATACTTATATATGTGTGTATGTGTGTGTGTGTATATATATATAAAACATGGGGGGTTGTGTGGACACTATGGAATACTACTCAGCTGTAAAAAGGAACAAAATAATGGCATTTGTTGCTACATGGATAGAGTTGGAGACCATTATTCGAAATGAAGTAACTCAGGAGTAGAAAAACAAACATTACATGTTCTTATTTATAAGTGACACCTAAACTAAAGGATGCAAAGGCATAAGAATGATCTAATGGACTCTAGGGACTTGAGGGGATGGGTGGGAGGAAGGTGAGGAATAAAAGACTGCACATCAGGTGCAGTGTATGCTGCTCAGGTTATGAGTGCACCAAAATCTCAGAAATCATACCTAAACAACTTTTTCATATAACCAAAAACAACCTGCTCCCCAAAACTATTGAAATAATAATAAAGTTAATTTAAAAATTATTGTCTATAACACCAATATATTATTATTTATTAATGCATTCCTTTTAATGTATTATGTTATTTGCCATTAATTAAATTAGTAGTTATACTATTAAGCTGTTGTTATAATTAATTAATTAACCTCCCTTTATCAATTAGATTATAAAACCCTGAAGGCAACTGAGTAGAGGCCCAATAAGTGATTGCTGAATTGAAATGCTGAACTGAATTATACTTCTTTATATAGAGAGCCTCAGGTATGGGGTCTCACATATACCCTTACACAACATATAAGAATCCACTGCAAATCACTTGATGGATTAATCAACTGGTTGTACTTTGTAACGAGTTTTGCACAACTAAAATATCTTTCAGGAAAAGTGTAAAATATATTTCATTAATCTGTAAAAATGCAACTGGAAGTTTTGTGGCTTCCTCGTTTGAACTCGGCTCAAGAAGGCAAAACCTTTATAGACCCATAGTTTCCCCCCTAGGTACTGCTCTTTCACACATTTCTAAGCCTGACTAGATACATTGTAACATAAGCCGTGGTCACATAAGAGGTAGGTATCTCAGTAACATGCAACACCAGTCATGGAAAAAGAAAACTAAGTGTCCAAAAGAGTACAGAATCCTGATGGCAGCTAACATTTACTCTTAAACAGGAGGCCCTCTTCTTAAATTCTCAGGTAAGTGACTCTGTAATAAAAGGATTGTGTAGCATTTACCTAACAGCTTTACTTTAGGACTGTATACTGGCCTTAGATATTTTTAAAACTTGGTATATTTTGTTTCTAAATAAGAATATTACAAAAAATTTCCTAACATTTATATAACATAATTCTCAAAGTAGATATAGCCAAATAACTGACTTTTGCTAGTTTTTTCCAGACATTTGTCTTTTATGTACATGGCCAGAAACCACTTAGAACTGGTATAAAAACAAGTTAAGAAGCAAAATGTCATTTGGTTCCTTTCTCTGTCCCAGAGCGCAGTGTTTCATTAGGAACTTTTCATCAAAAATAATAATGCAGAAGGTGTGACTTTTACAGTTTTCATATCTTCATATGTGGTGAAATTGTTTTAGTAATGTGAGAGTAAGTGTGATCTAGAAAAGAAAAATATCTTTAGATTTGAGAACAGGTGGTTAAAAATAATCATGACAGTGATTCAAGGTTAATGACCTACATGCTAAACTTGTTTTAATTTTTAAAAGCCATTACTAACTGAAAACGCCCTGCTTTAGCTGAACCAACACTTACAAGCATTTTTAAAAGATGTCTTGATACCTTCAGAAAAGTTCTCTTGCTGCTAGTTTCCCTGGAGCAACAGTGGGAAACCCCAGGTGGTTACTCCTTTGTGAATATAAGCATCCACATGAAATTGGTTGTTTCTGCATGCACAGGCAAACATGTTTTGTTATACTAACGTCTGAAGTACAAATAAAATGTAGAATCATTTTATTCTATAGACTTCCAAACCTAATTCTATTACTAACTAGTTCCATCAATAGTTAAATTATTATTTATCTTCTATCCAAAGGTCACTTGAAGGTCCTATCACTTTGGTGTGAGAAGAATCGGGTAAGACAAAAAGTTAGGCTTGCACCAGTTATCAAGAGAATATTAAGAAAGATTTTTAAGAAGGAAAATAGTTCCAGGTTCCAGATATTTGATACTTTTTTCACCAGAAAATAGGAAAGACAAACAGACTGGGTCTGCAATGTATTTTCAAATCAAACTTCTATTCTTCTATTTAATATAGTTTTACAGAGATGACTTGAGAAAACACACATTTCTTCTGAATCTTTATGTATAAATTTTTGACGGATCAGACACTCTTACTTGAATTAGGTGATCTCACATCTTTATCTATTGCTATGTACTGTTGTTTCTGTAGCCAAATGAATGGGCCATTGGCAATCAAGCCAAACAAATTTTAGCATTAATCTACAGACACGGCTTTTCAATAGTGGAAAAGATATCTTCCAGTTTTAGTCCAAATTTAAGTATAAAGTTACATTTTGGGAAAAGCGTCTTATCATTTTTTTTTCACTTGTGGGATGAAAAGTAGGATTAAACAGCCCATTATCTCTACTTTCTCTAACTGCCTTTACTAAAATTTTAAAATATTTCTTTTGAAGAAATAAGACATAATATTTGCCATTAAATTCTAAAAATATGAAACTAAGCAGATGCTAAGGCAATTGTGTTTCAACTGTGGGCTTATAAACTCTATTGAGAAACTCATTTATGATCATAAGTTTTTTTCAGGATGGACACATAAAGACAGATTTTTAAAATACTGGCCTGGAGAATAGGGAGAGAGGAGGTAACAAAAAAGCATCTATATTACTTATATGAGACATATCTTTTTATAATATCTATAATTAAAACATTTTAAAGTATCTATAAATATTTCTGTACTAAAATACAATATACAGCATTATAGTTTATGGCCCGTGATTTATGGTAATCATTGTGCGTTTTTTCTGAATTAATTTTATAAGTGAACAAGCAAAGTGACCAAGAGAATGATCTATGATGCAGAAATAACTTTCAATGATAAAAAGCCTGAAGTACAACAAAGAAGTCAGAGGCAGGGCTAGATAAAATAGCACTGAATATACTAAGAAGGTGAAGAAAAAGAAGAAGAGTATGTTGTGACTTAACCCCATATTTCCCCATGACGGAAGGACAGATACTAAATCTGAGGGCAACTCAATAACAGTCAATAATTATCAGCCAAATCAATGGATGAATAGGTGGATGGATGAATGCATAGATGAATGTTTGTGCCTGAGAACCCTTCTGTCATCATGCATAAGCAGCCTGAGTTTTAGATAATGCCATATGACATGCTTTCTCCACTGTGAATAAACAGACCTAAAGACAGGCACTAGGAGACCCTGGGACCATAAAGCTCAGATTGTTACAATAAGAGGAGGGAAAGAAAGCTCCTTGTTGAAGAAAAGTTTTGTACACTTGATATACAATATTTCTACTAATGAACAGAGGAAGCTTGACTTAAAAGGACACATTTATATTAGATGTCATTACTATCTAGATGCCATTACTCTCAAGCATCTGTCAGGTAAAGGAGAGGGGATGCCTGTAATTTTTTCTTTAAATACTGCTTTTTGTAAGATAGCTTGGGAATTGGGAGTTGCGAGTTTGTATTTCCATAGCTTAAAAATATAAAACTGATGCAGAAGGGAGACATCACCAGCAGAGAGGGCCTTCAACACTTTCAGAACATAGACGGTTTCATAATACGGAGGCTGTAACACTAAGAAAAAGCAATATTTATTCTAGTGCCCAATCTACCATGAGAAAGTTTTGCGACTTTGGGCAAGTCAGTTAATTACTCCGGGTTTGAAGATGAGTCTGAATACTAGAGCCTATAATGGTTCCTTCCAACACCGGGACTGGTTGTTCTGCAGCCATAGTTACATCTGGAAACTCCACTGGTGTTTCTGGAGCTTCCCAAGAGTATCAGGAATTCAATATGCAGTCATAAAAAATTATGGATCATGTTCTCTAAATATAACACTGCCAAGTGTGTGAAGAGATATCTTTATTAAAATTTCTCTTAAGTTGTTCCTTCCTAAGGTAGCGAAAGCTGAGCAGATCTTAAAAATTCATTTAGAATTCATATTACTCAATTACACTTGACTATAACACCTAAGAACCTAGTCATTTTCCTTTTGTAGTAACAATATATTTTATTTGAAATATATGAATGGTTACTTAGTCATTTTAATCTACATGAAAAATTTAACCTTAAAGTATCTCTATTTTAGAAATATGAAAAGAGACTATCAATCAGTATTTATGAAGCAATGTTTGTTCTTCTCATATAGTGTGGGAAGAGAATGTAAAAGTCTTGTAACACAAAAGGGATTGTTCTCACAAATCATAGGTTTGTAAGATGGGGTGGCAAAATCTTATTGTTTTTAAAGAACCAAGCTGTTCTTCACGAGCAAGAACACTGAATTCCCTGGTTTTCTTCTTCTAGTCACTATACGCCTGGCATCATAACACTGCTGTCAATCAACTGCATCCAGAAGGTAGAATAAAATGCCAAGTGATACTTTTGGCAGAATTCCAGAGATTCTCAGATTTTTTTTCTTTTCCCTCTTAAAAACTGTAGCATATGAATTAGGTTTATTTTGAAATGTCCATGAAAAAGAAGTCAGATATTTCTTAAAATTGGCCCCTCTTAAATGTTTCTGGGGAAGCTTCATATAATTCCATTTGTTCATGTTATTCCTTTTCATCATAAATCAGTCCTCTATAAAGAGCTTCAAATTTTCACTATGTCTGATGCTACTGTAAAAATATACTTAATATGTTTGATCAAAAGACAGTAGTCAATATATTTATTAGGAGAAATACTTTATTTACTAATCTTAAGAAATATTAGAGGAAAGCCAGTACAATCTGAAGTTAAAACTAATGATTATTAAATGAATGTTCCCATTTTATTAAAAATTAATAATAATAATAAAAAACTGCAAAGTACTTTCACATTTCCATTTGACTCTCACAATAACTCTGCTATTACACATAAGCATATATACATACTTACCTGTATACATGTACACATATTATGTATAATAACTCTCTTACTATATGTAAGATTCAGAGAGGGTAAATAACATGAATAAGACCACGGGACTCTTAAATTATGTGCTAGTGATTATAATTCCTACATTATTTCTATAGGATCAGCTGGCTTCACTGACATCAAAAGATTATATATAGTTTTATAATGTTATACTTGGTGACTTTATATGCATTTTTCAGGAAACTTGCAAAAACAAGAAGGTGAATAAACTTCAAAATGAGAAGAGTTCACTAAGCATAATGCATTTATTGTGCATCAGGATTTTTCAACTTTTTAATTTTTAATTAAAAAATTAAAATTTTTTAATAGCCGACATACATCTCCAAAATTTACTTCTCCAATCTTTCCAAAAGAACTGATGAAAACGTAAACCAAGATTTAGATGTAAGGATGATCATTATAACATTATAACAAGCAAAAATTACAGAAAAACTCAGAATTCAAAAACAGGTGTTGATGAAGGTATTAACTTTATTCACAAGTAAACTGAAACCAGAGGGATGACATGATTTGGTCACAGGCACGGCAACAGGTAGGAGCAGATCTGGGACCCAAATCCATGTTAGTTATCTCCAGACATAGAGCTCTCTCCATCAAAACACACTTCAGACCACACTCTAACTATGGGACTGATGGTTTGCTCCATTGTTTGTTGTCTATGGTAATGGGTTTATGTATAATTGTCATTAAAATCANGCCAGTACAATCTGAAGTTAAAACTAATGATTATTAAATGAATGTTCCCATTTTATTAAAAATTAATAATAATAATAAAAAACTGCAAAGTACTTTCACATTTCCATTTGACTCTCACAATAACTCTGCTATTACACATAAGCATATATACATACTTACCTGTATACATGTACACATATTATGTATAATAACTCTCTTACTATATGTAAGATTCAGAGAGGGTAAATAACATGAATAAGACCACGGGACTCTTAAATTATGTGCTAGTGATTATAATTCCTACATTATTTCTATAGGATCAGCTGGCTTCACTGACATCAAAAGATTATATATAGTTTTATAATGTTATACTTGGTGACTTTATATGCATTTTCAGGAAACTTGCAAAACAAGAAGGTGAATAAACTTCAAAATGAGAAGAGTTCACTAAGCATAATGCATTTATTGTGCATCAGGATTTTCAACTTTTAATTTTAATTAAAAAATTAAAATTTTTTAATAGCCGACATACATCTCCAAAATTTACTTCTCCAATCTTTCCAAAAGAACTGATGAAAACGTAAACCAAGATTTAGATGTAAGGATGATCATTATAACATTATAACAAGCAAAATTACAGAAAACTCAGAATTCAAAACAGGTGTTGATGAAGGTATTAACTTTATTCACAAGTAAACTGAAACCAGAGGGATGACATGATTTGGTCACAGGCACGGCAACAGGTAGGAGCAGATCTGGGACCCAAATCCATGTTAGTTATCTCCAGACATAGAGCTCTCTCCATCAAAACACACTTCAGACCACACTCTAACTATGGGACTGATGGTTTGCTCCATTGTTTGTTGTCTATGGTAATGGGTTTATGTATAATTGTCATTAAAATCATTATCCTTTTAAATTGAAAGAAAGATGGGATAGGTGGGTAAATAGATTATAGCAGAGCCAAACAGTAGATTGCTATTTTGCCACACATACCAAATACTAGATAATGAACTTCATATTAAATATCATCTCTAGGTCTTCATCATAACTCACAATGTTGTACGATGCTCTGGCAGAAACTAAAAACTGTGCTTGCAGAATGTCTCATCTATATGACAATAGAACAACTGAGTGAAACGGAGCTTAAAATTAAGTCTGTTAAGAGGTTAGGGATCAGCCAAAGACGGAGTGAGACTCCATCTCAAAAAAAAAAAAAAAAAAAAAAGTAACTCAGAGATAAATAAAAGGAAGCTCTGAGCTGGCATCCATAAATGCTTTGTGGCATTAGATGCTGCTAAGACTGAATTATTTCCATGAAGCCAAGATGAAGCTGGTGCACAAGCTGTACATTAATTACTTGAAAAAATTCCCAGTAGGGGAATGTCTAAATATATTTCTGTGAGAATGGTATATTTATTTGTTATAAAGGTGATGATCTAGCCAAGAAGGTGTCTGACCTACAAAATATATCCACTAATAAAAAAAGAATCTAAGGAGAATTTGGATAAAAGTGGTTAAAAAAAATTGCAACACAGATGGACTTCACATTTTGGGCATGACTACACATGTGGCCAGATCAATCCCAGTGATCCTTCCATGCAAAGCTGTTAGTGTGGTTAGTTGATTGCAGGAAATGTGGCATTTGCATTACTAACTTGTTTTGTTCTTGTCATGGTTGTAAAAACAGTCTTAGTTAGCAAGTATAAATGTTAGCAAGTATAAATATGTTTAAACATAAAAAAGTAAGACTAAACAAGAATAAAAACTGTTTTTAACTATAATTACCAAGTCTCCAACCCAAAACATCTTTTTTCCATCCTTGACACAATAACATTCAAACATGACTTTTAATGATCCCGTAGTACATTTATTGCTAAATTGTACTCAAAATAATGTATCATTTTACTTAAGTGGCACAAGCCCCCTTAGGTATGATAATATCCCACATACTAATTCTTCGTGAGCTCATTGACAGAAGTAACTATGTCTTATAAAATTTCTATATTCCCATGATCTAGCTTAGTTTCACCCAAATATAAGGCATTCCATTTATATTTGCTGAAGGGAAGAGAATCTCCTTCTAGTTAGCACTATCCACACACAGTGCTTAATAACAGATTGTATCAGAGTTTGCTAGCTGTCCACCAAAATCTGTTCTCCCTTCTTTGTCAGGGCATGTGGCCATATACTACAATTTTCAATCTACCTTGAATAAATTGTGGTCGGTATCCAAAGGAAAGAGAAAGGAAATAATGTATGCTACTTCAAAGTGGGGATGGATGCATAATCTTAGAAGATGGTGGGGCTGCAACTAGGGAGGAGTCTGGGTTTCTCAATCACCCTGAGGGAGAAACTCACCCACCTGCCAAAAGCACCTACCATGGACTTATGTGAATGAGAATCAACCTCTACTGTGTTTGAGCATTTTAACTGACATTCATTTAACACTATTTAATATACAGATGTTCAGTAGATGTTCACTAAATGAATTAATTTTTTGTAGTTTGATTTTCTGAAGAATTTGAAACAGATCAAATGTATAGAGAAGTTTCAAGAACAGTCAAAGAGTCCCTCTATCCACTACACCCCGAATTCCTAATTATTAATATTTTACCTCATTTGCTCCCTCTGCCTAATACATGGATGTATTTGTGCGTGCATGTGTGTGGTGTGTGTGTGTGTGTGTGTGTGTGTGTATCTTTTTCCAGCACAACGGTGCATTAACCCTAGGTACTTCAGTAAGTACCCCTCCAAAACAAGGATTCTCTTCTACACTAACACTGTAAAGCTGTCACAACCAGGAAGTCAACATTGACAGAACACTGCTTTTCAAGCCAGAGGATGATGAAATTATTATGTGTTTATTGGGTACTCAATTGGGTGTTCAGCATGACACGTATCATAACCACAATAATCATCCTGGCTTTCTCTTTCACCCACCATCTCTGTCTCTCTCTGTTTTCCCTCCTACTTCCCAGGCTGCTGGGCACACTGCCATTGACCTCTGCTTGACATCCCCTTCCCCACCTTGTCAGCAGCCTTGCTCAGACATCAACCACCAGCGTTTGCATGTTCCCATGGCAAGAATGAGGGGGAAGGGAGTAGGAGAGTAGGAGGGAAAATTAGTAAGGACAAGGGAAGGTGGATGAATGAATTCATTTTTAATTTAATGCTACATGAAAAGAAATGCCAGAAAGTAACATTCTGAAAATCACTGGTAAAAGCATCCCCAAAGTCTACCTGATATGGTAGACGTCTAAATTCACTAAAAATTCTGAGTTTAAGAAAACAGCTAAGAGGTTGAGAAATCAGAGTTGGCTGCCCAACTTACAATTCTCCTTGCTGACCAGCATCTTTTGGCTGCCTCTCAAAATAACAAGATCAGGCAAACAAAACTGAATTCTTCACTTGGATTAAATCTGAACCTTCCTTTTATTATTCCTCTGTTAATAAAATATCTTCCTAGGCTTGAGATAGTCTAGAGACCACCCGAGACACTGAATGTTCCTTTCGAGTATCCGGTAGCATAACTCCCATTAGCAACAAGGCCTTACTTATGTGTGCTGAACATTTTTATCTTTTCATATCTTTTATCACAAACCAAACACCGCTTACATATAAAATATATGTGTAAGTCAACATAACATTTTTGTCAAAGCAAAGATTTTTCTCCGAAATACAGCTACAGAAGAAAAGGGGTTTATAAGCAGTGTATAGTACACATTCAGAAACATTTTGTTTCATGGATCTTTCAGTAAATGCTTCATTTCTATGTAGGAGGTATAAGATTCTTGCTAAAAATACATTCCCTTCCTTGAATATTCACAATACCTTGCCAAAACTTCTCACAAATGAATAAAGGCAGGACTGATTAACAGTGTCCTACTTAATGTAATAATAATTCAGGTTTTAAATAATTTCAACATCAGTTCATTATGTTAAGTAATTTTATAAAAATCTCCCAATTAATGTACTAGATATAAATTTCACCAAGTACTTTGATGAATTAAGTGGAAAGTAAAGGTTTTCATCAATATCTGCAATAATATTATTAAATTGGGCTAAAAGAAATGAAGATAAATGAAGATATATAAGAAAACTAATCATGATTTTAGACTAAAACAGGAAAAGAACATAGTTATCTAGGACACTGTCTCCTTAGTTTTTAATGTTTTTTTCCCAGATGTGTTTGCACATCTTTTGCCTGAAAAAAGAACTTATTTCCAACATACAAATTACATTAAATATGTCTTTTAGCTCCTAGGGAGCTAAAAGGCAAGTCCAAAATGAACTTTTTTATTTGTTATGTCATGAAATTATAATACTGCATTATTAATACACCTCTAATCAATAGACCCAGATTTCTCTACCAGTTCTAGTTTTACTAGTTACACCCATTCTCAGCAGTAAGTTTTCCTAGTTCTTAATATTGAAATGATAAGTTCAGAGGCTCTAGGTGGTCGAGGGGTTGCTAGCTAAAAGGAGAGGGTCCTATAGAAAGGGACAGAGTCTCCATGAGCAATGCTGGATGGTACCTGTGGTCCAGTTCGTGGCATGTGGTGAGTGCTGCCTAAGTCTTTGTGCCCTAGACCTCCAACAGCAATTGGCAAGGAAAGGACCATGGCTTTGGTGACGAAAGTGATGGCAGAGAAGAGTGGAAAGAGGTATGAGTGATGACTAAGGACAAAGAAACAAGGCTAGAAGGACAATTCCAGCAGGAGCTTATCCAAATAACAGACTCCTTATCTCAGGAAAACCATCTCTGCTGTGAATATCTACACACACATATATTCATCAGGTGTCAATTTCATTACTGATTGGAACACTGTAAGTTTGTTCAAAATAGTAGTTATTATTCAATATCTTCAGCTGTCCGGATTCAGCATTTTGTAGCATGCTCTCTGACATTAGTAAGAATGAATTGTACCTACATATTTAAGTAATGGTTTGGTAAACAGCTGCTATTAAAGATTTGTGTGCTATGTAATATTTGTGGTCTCCTGTCACCCACCTCAGGAGACACAACTGCTGTAATTGATACAGCTCAGCATATCCTATGGAAAAATCTCTTATTAAATAAAGATCAATGATTAAGTAGCATAGTCATTGAATTAATTTGTTTTCCTTAAGAGGAGCTTTCCTCAGGTCAAAATTGAAGTCAGGGATAGAAAAGTCTCTCATACTGTTCCCTGAGTGTGAGAGGAGCAAGCTGTTGGTTTCCTTTGGTGACTTTTTTCTTTTCTCAGAAGAATAAATTAATAAATTCTGCACATCTGTGATTTTGTGTGACAAAAATGAAGAATGTGTGTCTCTGTTCACAAGGCAGTGCAACGGGAATCACCTCCCCTGTTGTCTCTCCCCCATCACCACAACTTAGCCCGCTGAAATCTTCTTAACCTCAACCACCATAAAAGATGATGATATATTGTTGCTTCAGACTCATGTTGATTAAAATTTTCCAGATATTTGTAAATAAACCGACTACTGGATTTCTTGCTTCTATGTTATATGACAATGCTTCTTTCAGATGAAAGTGTCCTGGAAACAAGTAATTTTTACTCGGCTACCTTTAAACATGGATATTGACTCCTCCAAAATGCTTTCACTTGAAAAAAAAAAAAAAAAAAAAAAAACCTCAAAAATGAGAAGGGCTTTCCAACTTGAGGAAAGCAAATCTTTTCAACTTGCGCTAAGAACATCACAACATTTTCTTGCCTCTTAGATGGTTTGTATTTTGGATGCTTCTGAAGAGAAAAAAAGACATATAGAATTTAAACATTATCTGTGTTTATTTGTAGAATACTTATTTTTTGTATTTTGTTTTTTAAATGAGTATTTCTGATATCCCATACATTTAGAATATTTGTAATAGAACAGCAAATTTCCACCATGGAGTCAATGGAGAGCTATGCAATTTAACAACTGCACAGAACCTTAGAGATCCTTAGAATAACACATCCTCATATTTACAAATGGGGAAACAGGGTATACAAGTAGAAGTGACTTGTGTAATTGATAAGCGAGGGGTACAACAGGGTCATTAGGGCCATGCTGTTCAATTTCTCCCGGATATGATCCTGGTGATGGAGTACCTACCAACTTTCTTTATAACAGCCCAACGTCTAGTATGAGAATCATTCTGTGGACACTCTTCCAAATCGAAACAATCTCCTTGGATTACTCCTGGCACAGCTTATTTATTCTCATCGCCAGTCCCCTGGTCATGACTCTGACACTAGTAGATAAAAAGTGTCACTCTAATCTCTTGAACTTTTCATCACGCCTTTATTTTTACACTCGCAGTACTCAGAGTCTAAACAAACCTTAGCTTGTATTCTCCTCTTAAAAGCCTACCATGGATCTCTTACAGTTTTGTTGTTGTTGTACGGGATCACGTTCTGTTGCCAGGCTGGAATGCAGTGGCATAATATTGGCTCACTGCAACCTCCAACTCCTTGGTTCAAGCAATTCTCTTGCCTCAGTCTCAAAAATGACTGAGATTACAGGCACGCGCCACCAGGCTCAGCTACTTCTTGTATTTTTAGCAGAGACAGCGTTTCACCACGTTGGCCAGGATGGTCTCGATCTCCTGACCTCATGATCCGCCCACCTCAGCCTCCCAAAGTGCTGGGATTACAGGCATGAGCCACCACACCCGGCCTCTTATAGTTTTTAAAATTAAATTTAATCCAATAAAACATTTCATTTGCCTTTATTTGGAATTTGTTATCTATTGTTATATACTCTATTAATATCTGCTCTTCAGCAAGGAAATTTTCTTATATCTGCCTACATGTACATCATTTGTTTGAGCCCCTAAATGTTGGTAATAATGATGATGATATTACAGCATGAATTACTTTATGTTGAACATTGGCCTAAGTGCTTTAAACACATTATTTGCATAGCATTTTTACAACAGTTTTGTAGGCATTATTTGTCACATTTACATTTTCTTGTTCTATTGTATAATTTGTTTTAATATAATATTAGTTTTCTATTGTTTCTCTAATGAATTACCACAAATGTATTACATTATGGGATTGTAAGTCTGAAGTCCAATAGGGGTCTCACTAGCCTAAAGTTAAGGTGTTGGCAGGACTATGTTCTGTTCTGGAGACTCTAGGAGAGAATCTGTCTCCTCCCCTTTTCCAATTTCTTGATGTCATTCATAGCTTTTATCATAATCTGGCATCCTATACTTTATACTTATTTTCTGACTATATTTTGCCTAACCTCTGTGAGAATATTAATTATTTGAGGGCAGGGATTTTTATTTGTTTGTTCATAACTATATCCAGGTGCCTTAAAATGATGCCTGCCACAAAATAGGTACTCAATCAACATAGGTTAATAAATGAGTGAGCAAAAAGTTTTATCGTGCATATTAACTGTTACCCAGGGGAACATACTTAGATATTTTAAGTCTCATATGTAAACTTGGGGTGTTGATATCAACATGCCATTTTGAGGATTAATCGTGGTTATGTTTATAAATACCTACTAGCATAGTGTCTAGCACATAGTATGAAAACATTGTATTATTATTATTTATTAAAATGGTATTTTGTTTTCTTTATAGCACCTGCCATTATCCAAATTACCTTTTCTGTTTCTTTTCTTTTTACTTATTTATTAATTGTTTCACAAAAGCAGAATCTCGTATCCTTTGCCTCAGTGTCTTTAGTACCTAGAATGGTGCCTGTTTAAAAGTAGCAGCTGAAGAAATGTTTGCTGAATTAATATTAATCACATGTAGGAAAAGAACCTTGGGGAATGTTATTCTACCACCCGCAGCTGTGCCCACTATTATGATGGTTGTTTTGTGTGTTCTTTCTCAAGGATTCACTATGAGAACTCAAAATGGGGTGTAGGGTGGTTGTGGTGCCGGCAGTGGAGACGGGAGAAGCTCGAGCTTTCCCTACACTAGAAGTGCTTACTGCTCTACAAGTTCTTTAATCCTATAAGAACCAATGAAAGCTATGCACACTTCCCTCCATATTGGACATCCCGACATACTCACAGTAGTCTGCAAAACGTATCCAAGGGCCCACTGAGATACTGAAGATGACCCATTGGTTTAATACATATTTGCAAGGCTCTGATTGAGAACTTCTGGACAGGCGCTTATCTAAAGGTTACAGTGTGTGACTAGCATGACACAGTTTAGAATTCATGTAACAGGAATATGCTATAGCAAGAGAAAGCACTGAAGACCTCAGTTGACATTGTGGAAGTGGAGTAAGAAATTTCTGTGAAGCCAAGTAAACAGGATTTTGGAGAGTAAAGGAGGAGAAATCATCCTTAACTTCAATATTATTATCCTGTGTAGATTCATACTTTGTATATTTTTTACTTAAGAGAAATAATAATAATATTGGCTAGGGGAAACACTTGAGAAGAAAGAAATAAGTCCAGGAGCCCTATAATGTGCTTTTCTTCTATTTATTTCCCACATAAAATTAAAGCTGTTTTAGTTCTCATTGCACTTATCATCTTGAACTCATTTGACACATTATTTTATTTAAATATTCCTTAACCTATAGAGAGTGGACTTAACTGCTAAAAAGTACATAATACATGTTCCCAAGGAACTGCTTCAATTACCATGGCACAAAGTTTTTTTTTTTCCTTAATAATACAGTATTATTACTAGAAGTATCATCAAGTCATGCAATGGTCAAAATATTCTTACTTCTATTGTTAAGGTATTAGAAAGGACTCTGAACTACTTGATGTCTAGATGCAGATAAAAAAAGCAGCTGTTCACTTCACATAAAGTAGCTGCTACTGCTTAAAGGTAAGGGTAAACATTGTTCACTGTGGATGAAGGTTACTTAAAGAGAAGGACTGACATATAAAATAAGTTCAAATATATATGGAGATATAGACTTAAAAAATTAAGACCTCTCCTTCAATTAATATTCCAAGAAAAGAAAATTCATATTCCCATCCAAACACAGAAGCCTTTCTGTAGTGGTATTCCAGTGAAAGTCATTTACATTTGAATAGAAAATTTAACTTGAGATCTGCCCTTATGAAAAGTGGTGAGAATTCAAATAGTTCTCGAACCCTATTTGTCATATCACTTCCTGAAAGGATACTCAATCTCTTAATTTTTTTCTGTTATTTTGTGCTTTATGGAAAAATATTTAGGAAGATTATAGAGAAGAAAATTTTTAGGAAGTAGCATTTAGTTTTTCCTAAAAGAGAGATACATGTCAAGATCCAGCATTACTTTATTTTACATAATTAAAAGATCACAAACTTTTTACTCTGTTAAAACTATATTAAACAAAGAGAAGCAACCCACTAAATAATAATTGATTCACTTTCATTTGGAGGTCTTCTATGTTAATAAGTTTGCAAAACTTTTAAAACACTGAGATTCACTATATCTTTTTTTTTTTTTTTTTTTTTTTTTTTTTTTTTTTTTTTTTTAGACAGGATCTTACTCTACTGCCCAGGCTGGAGTGCAGTGGTACAATCACAGCTCACTGCAGCCTCAACCATCCAGGCTCAAGTGATCCTCCCACCTCAGCTACCTGAGTAGCTGAGACTACAGGGTTGTGCCACTATGCCAGGCTAATTTTTGTATTTATTTATTTTTTGGTAGTGACAGGGTCTGTTGCCCAGGCTGGTCCTGAACTCCTGGGCTCAAGCGATCTGTCCACCTTAGCCTCCTAAAGTGCTGGGATTACAGGCATGAGCCACCGTGCCAGGCAAGAATTTGCTTTTAAATGAGAAAGACACAATACCTGCCTTCAGAAAGTTCCCTGTCAAATTTTGGAAATAAATAATTAAACAAAGTTTCTAGGGATAATAAGTCACATATTCATGAAAAGATACGCAGAGGGTTTCAAAGGAGCACCAACCAACCAGAGGGGAAAATAAGGGGGCAACAGAGGCAAGAGGTGATGTGAGAGAGAAAGCCTGAGCTGGAGCACAGAGCCAGGTCAGTAGCTAGGACAGTGTCCTGAATCTGAAGGCGGGAACAACTCTGTCAGTTGTGAGACATGAATTTGGAAGGCTGCTGGGAGAAAAAACAGAGATTAATTGGTGCAATTACCTACTTAAGATATTTTGGGCTGGGCACGGTGGCTCACACCTGTAATCCCAGAACTTTGGGAGGCCGAGGTGGGTGGATCATCTGAGGTCAGGAGTTGGAGATCAGCCTGGCCAACATGGTGAAACTCCATCTCTACTGAAAATACAAAAATTAGGCAGGCAGTGGCAGATGCCTGTAATCCCAGCTACTCAGGAGGCTGAACGAGGAGAATCGCTTGAACCTGGGTGGCAGAGGTTGCTGTGAGCTGAGACTACACCACGTCACTCCAGCCTGGGCAACAAAGCGAGACTCTATCTCAAAAAAAAAAAAAAAAAAAGATATTTTGAAGTCTAGAGATGAATTCCAGAAATAAGGTATACAGAAAGTGAAATTGTAGGACTAGAAGTGAGGGACTAGAAGTGAGGGAGGAAGGAGAGGAAAAGGGAAGAGTTGAAGATGATGGAAACAATAGATTACAGGAAGAGGCTCAAATTTAGGGGGAAGAAGATCAGATCACACAACTTCATTCCACATGTTCTGAAAGTTAAATATCTCCTCTACCTGAAAGATCCTTCATATTTTACTTCCCTGGACCTCTTAATGTTTTATTGATATTTATTCCCCTGAACAAATAGTTTAACCCCTTTACAGATCCAAAACTTTATAGTAGGCAAATATTGTAACCCCTTCAAAATGTATGTTATGAATAGCCTTTGTAGGTAACATTGCCGCAGTTTGGTAACTTAGGACAAGGTCCATTTTCCTGTCTCTTGCTAAATGTCATAAGACTTCATGTTTTCTACCTATATGTGCCAAGGTATCTTCTGCTCTGCTCATCACAAAGCAATTAAGTTTTGGAGTGGAGGAGTGTCTTAGTGTTATGCTAATGTATTAAATATAAAGAAAAGTCTATGAGTCTTAAAAAATCAGCTATATTGAGGTACAATTCGCTTACAATCATATGCACTCATTTTAAATGTACATTTCTTGAGTTTTGATGCATTAATAAACCCATATAACTACCACCACAATTAAGAAATCCTGTATCTTCATTATTTTCCCTTGTGCCTTTTTCTAATTAATCTCTTCTCCTTCTCCTCCACCTCCACCTCCATTCCAACCTCGTGGGGTAGCCATGAAGGTACACGTCTTGGATCTTTACTCTCCAATTAGCTGCCAGGAGTGCTGTTGGCCTCCTGCTGCAACAGCAATGGGATCCACCACAGCACAGGAACCCAGACTGGCCTCCAGCCAATTACTGGGACTAGCAAGGAAACTACAGCCCAGACATGTCTGTCTAATGCTTGACTCCTCAACAAGTAACTTTTGTTGGAAACCAAGACTTCCTTGTAGCTGCGCTGTAATCTGAGGCTATTCCTATCCAATTCTCCTTTCTTCTGCTTCCCTTTGAAGTGATATCACAAGTACATCATCGTTTTTTCCTTGCCTGGTTTTGCTCCTGTTGTCTTTCTACCTTTCACAGGTATTACCTGCAATAAATCTCTTGTGGATGATTGTAATTTTAACACCATCTTGGAATCAGCTTCCTAAATGACTGAACTGATGCCTCTACCTCCAGCAAGCATGGATCTTGTTGTCACTGTGGATGACATTCGTTTTTTCTAGAATTACAGTATGTACTGATTTGTGCCTGGCATCATTCAGCATGATAGTTTTGAGATTCATCCATATTGTTGAGGTTATCGGTAGTCCATTCCATTTTTGTTGCTAAGTAGTATTTTGCTGTATGAATACAGCACTATTACTGATCGATTATTGTGTTGTTGGCAGTTGGAGCTATTAAGAGTAAAGCTATCATGAATAATTCTGTACAAGTCATTGTATGGACATATGCTTTCATTAATCTTAGGCAAATACCTAGAGGTAGAATTTACAGATGAAGCAACAGAAGTACAGCATGTGAGTAACTTTGCACAAGTAGGCAGCACAGGTTTTCTGACTTTAAATCTATGTTCTTAACTCCTATGCTGTATTGTTCTTCACGGGAAGAAAAGCTATTTTTCTGGACCTATTTAAAGTTTCCATAATGTTTAATCAAAATACTTAATATTTAGATTAAAAACAGCAAAATCTGGGATACAAAGTGTACCAACCTCAAGCAAACATGCCAGGTGTTTGGAAAAGTAGAAGAATAATGAACCTTACTAAATGCAAAGCGTGCAATAGTTACATGTAGTGTGCATCCCCAAAAAAGGGTTCCTGGAAACCACAGTGCTATGAAAAGATAGTCATAGGAAACAAGGATAAATTTGAATACTACATACTCACTTTAAGAAAAAATTTTAAAGCAAGTTGACGGCATATAAACATCCTTAAAATTCTTCAAGTGAATACAAATTAGTTGAGTTAAGCATTCAGATAATTTGGGTCCTTCTCAGGTGACCTAGCAAGTTAATTAAAAGATAAAACCTATAATCAGGCTGCCCTCTCCCATATCACTGTTAAACTGCATAGGTAGACATAATAATCGACTTGAATAATGCACCATCAAACAACATTAAATATTCTATCAGATCACATTGCTTATAGTACACATTAATTACTCATATGTTTTTCTATATAGAGCAGGGTTGTCCAGTCTTTTGGCTTCCCTGGGCCACATTTGAAGAAGAATTAATTGTCTTGAGCCACACATAAAATACACTAACACTCACGACAGGTGATGAGCAAAAAACAAAAACAAAACAAACAAACAAAAAAATGCATAATGTTTTAAGAAACTTCACACATTTGTGTTGGATCTCATTTAAAACCATCCTGGGCTGCTTGTGGCCCATGGGCCATGGGTTAGACAAACTTGATCTAAAGCAATACTGCCCATTGTAATTATTCTGTGAGCCAAATATGTAATTTTAAATTTTCTAGCCAGCACATTTAACAAATTTTTAAAAACCGGGTGAATTTTATATTTTATGTAATACAACTTATTCAAAATGTTATAGTTTCTACATGTAATCTATACAAAAATTACTGAGAAATTTTATGAGTTTTTTTCATAATAGGTCTTTGAAATCTGTTGTGTATTTTACCCCTATGTCTCAGCTCAGGCTAGATACTTTTGAAATGCTCGATAGCAACATGTGTCTAGTCGCTATTGTATTGTACAGAGCAGGTGTAGAGATCAACAGGAAACATTTATTGAGTACCTATATAAGAAATTGTACTATATACCACGGAAACCAAAAAGAAAAAAAGTCATCTGTAAGAACTTTAGCAGGAGCAATATAGTGAACAGATTCCAGCAGAGATTATGGCAGAGATTACTGTGATCTTGGGGAAAAAGTGTGTATCTTAGAAATTTAAGATTTAAGAAAGAATTTTAGGCATGAACTATATGACAAACATACATAAAGGCAGGAAAAGCCTGCTATGCTCTGGTGACAATGGATCAACCAGCATTAGAGAATTCATATGATAGATACTGAATTTCCTGGATGCTCAATGGTTAGCTAAGTCTTAAGTTTATGAATGAACAAACGACACAAGATATAATATTAGAACAAGGATGGAGAAAAATACAAAAACTTTAAAATATCAAAAGACAAATTCCAGCTTCTTATGAATGAAGAGCCAGTTAAATATGTTTGGATGAAAAATGATGTGTGAAGTAATATATGTGGCAGTTAAAGTTAACTGGGAGAGAAAGCTGAACTACTGCTGTACAGGCTCAGAGTCTATTGTACTAATCTAGGCATGAGCTGATGAGTGTCCTATCCAAACCTTCCTAATGGATGAGATGAGGGAGAGAATGAAGGAGAGATTGGAAAAGAAAAGGTTCCTAAAAGCATCTTATGGCTAAATATGAGAGGGAGGGAACTATGAGGCATCAGTGGTTTATATGGTTTATATTGTAGGTCATGAGAAGTCATAAGAAAAATTCTGGTGCCAGTGGTGATAACTGATATGAAGGGACTTCTTGCTTGAAGGAAAAATTAAGTTAAACTGAGACCTGTTGAAATCAAAGTAATACTGTGATATCCAAGTAAAAATGTGTAGCATGCAAAGAGAAATATGAGACTGTGTATCAGGCAAGAGATCTGGCTAGAAATGTAGGCAAAGGGATAAATAGTCATAAGACTATAAGACATTGCTGAGGGAAGAGGAAAAGCTTGGAGAATGAGTCAGAAATCCACACAATAGATTAAAGATTTAAGTTGTGAGAAACAGTTTTTATGGAGAGTGCTCTGGGGAATAAATTAGAGATTAGTAAAAGAATCAAAAGTCAACCAGGTAGAAAGGGCATGCGTCCTGGTGTGTGCAAACATGTATAGCTGCATAAATGTCAAGTTTACTATCTTACGTGGCTATATCACTATGCAAACTATAGCCTTTCACAGTACATACATGAAAGCATTAGAGGATTGTCTGTGTAGTCCTAAAATCCTTTGTGAATACATCACGTTGTCCTATTACATTCTTGCCCGTGTTTTACATAACCAGAGTGACTGTAATATGAGTATTGTGTGTGCCCTTTACTAATAAATCCTTGTATAAACCCCACAAGGATTTCTCTAAAGACAAGCCTGGATTGCTAAATATTACTCACTCCAGGCTGAATTTTAATAAATTCCATAAAACACTACCAGATATATTCCTGAGACTTTTGTATTTTAAGTACTTTCTTTTCCTCTCTGGTATTTTCATTGATTACTTTTGTGGGGCATGCTGGTTTCTTCCTTCTTCCCCTTCAGAAACTCCATCCCACTCCTACACTGTGCCTGGGGAAGTTGAATTGTATTGAGTACATCAGAGTTTTTCAATCTGGGCACTAATGACATTTTTAAACTGGATACTTTGTTGTGGAAGGATGTCCAGTGCATTGCAGATGTTTAGAAAAATCCCTCAATGAATCATAATAGCACTTCCCTCCTCTCCCCTCCTCCCCAGAGTTGTGATAACCACTAATGTTCCCTGGGAGCAAAATTGCCCCTGGATTAGAACCACTGCTCAATCGATGCACTCCTTTGCCTTTTGTCTATGCTGTGAGTTTGGCCAGTGGGACACCACAAAGAGGAAACAGGGAGGCAGGAAAGTAAGGTCAGGTGATCCATTTTCCAGATATTGGCTATTCACTCCCTCCCAGGCCAGTGCAAGCAGGCGGTATCACTCCAAAGATCACACAGCTCAGGTCAGGCAGCCGTCTTCACATAGGACTTGCTTGCTCATCTCTCCTTCCTTTCTCCCTCTTTTACTGATAAATGGGAATCTCCCTGTTCATTTAGTTCATTTGGCCTAGTGGTTGTAATGGTGCTCACTGTTATCATCCTAAAGTACTGCACTATTCCTTGTGTTTTCCCTAACCCAGTCTAAACCTTCATAATTAGTCCCTTTGTAAAGTCTCCTCCAACTGCCTAATTCATGTGCACTGTTTGTTTTTGGCAGGAGTTATAACTGATACAAGGTAAGCACATATCAAAATATATACAGAAAAGCAAAATTCCAAATATTGAGATGTTTTCTCTGTATTAGCCCCAATCATTAGAATGTTTTGTGCATACAACCTTATAATAATCACTGATACCTATATTATTTTCATACTTTGATTTGCTCAATGAATGCTATCTATAAAAAACAAAGACCATTTAAAACACTTCCTTGCCTTTATTATTCGCAGGTGAAATGGAGATATGAATTTATAATAGTGACAAGTCGGTGGAATTGTAAAATAACATTATACTCAAGAAAGAAGAATAGAGATTGCAAAGAAATGAGATTGAGTCCATAAGCAATGTAAAACTGCCTCAATATTTCATTGCTATACCTTATAAGTAAGCAGTGAAGTAGAAATAGAAGTGTACTTATTAACTTAGTCCTGCAGTCACTCATTGAGTCAATCAATTCTTGAGGCCAATTGTTTTTGAAGGCATTGATTGTGCTAGATACTGGGGATGTTACAAAGGTGAGTAAAATGTCTTAATCTGAGGAAGAATTTGCAATCTACACAGGATGTAAAAGCAAGGAAGAGTGTAGGTGAAAGTGAAATTTGAATGTGAAATCCCCAAGTTCACAAAGTACGTCTCCTCAGTGCTAGTGAAGGACTATATAATAGGCTCACAAAAACTATTTGTTTAAAATGTAATTAAATGAAATTTGAAGAAAGCAGAAAATGCCTCACAATGCTGTATGGAAGTTATTAGAATAACACCCCCTTCTCAGTTTCTAATTGTATTCCTGGCATAGCTTATGTATATTAATCTATACTTAAATGAAACAGTAACTGTTTTATTAATGGTTACTTTAGAAGGAGTGCATTCATTAAAGATTATTTTGAAATACAAATAACTTCCCCATAAATCTTAAATTCACATATTTGGATACTGAGTTTTACCCAAGTGGCACAGAACCATAATTTGTAGGACAGGTGAAGTAAAGTTCCTACTATTCTGGTACTGTATCTAGACTGAGCTTCACATATTTTTAAGAGCTTTTTTTTTTTTTTTTTTTTGAGACAAAGCCTTGCTCTGTCACCCAGGCTGGAGTGCGTGATCTCACCCTGAAAACTCCACCTTCTGAGTTCAGGCAATTCTCATGCCTCAGCCTCCCGAGTAGCTGTCATTAAAAGCATGAGCAACCATGTTCAGCTTTTCTCTTTCTTTCTCTCTTTCTTTCTTTCTTTCTTTCTCTCTCTCTCTCTCTTTCCTTCTTTCTTTCTTTCTTTCTTTCTTTCTTTCTCTTTCTTTCTTTCTTTCTTTCTGTCTGTCTTTCTTTCTTTTTCCTTTCTTTTTCTTTCTTTCTTTCTCTTTCTCTCTTTCTCTCTCTTTCTTTCTTTCTTTCTTTCTTTCTTTCTTTCTCTTTCCTTTCTTTTTTTTTTTTTTTTTTTTTTTTTTTTTTTTTTTTTTTTTTTTTTTTTTTTTTTTTTTTTTTTTTTTTTTTTTTTTTTTTTTTTGTATTTTTAGTAGAGACAAGATTTCGCCATGTTGGGCAGGCTGGTCTCGAACTCCTGGCCTCAAGTGATCTGAGGGCATTGACTTCACATAGTGCTGGGGTTACAGGTGTAAGCCATCACACCTGGCCAATAGCTTGTATTTTTGAAAGAAGTTTTAGGTTTATGGAATAACTGTATGGAGAGTACAGTGCATTCCCATATACTCCATTACCTCTTCCCCAATTCCCCTATTATTATCATTTTGCATTAGTGTGGTACATTATTAAAATTGATGAAGTAACATTGATGCCTTATTATAACTAAAGTCCATAGTTTATATTAGATTTCACTCTTGTATTGTATAATTCTGAGTTTTAACAAAGGTATAATGTCATGTATCCACTATGACAGTATCACAGAGAATAGTTTCACTGCCCTAAACATGCCATGTGCTTCATCCATTCATCTCTCTGCCCTTTCTCAGAGCCCCTGGCAACCACTGATCTTTTTACTGTCTCCACAATTTTGTCTCTTTCAGAATGTCATAGAGTTGGAATCATACAGTATGCAACCTTTCAAACTGGCTTATGTACCTAAGTTTTCTCCATGTGTTTTTGTGCCTTGACAGCTCATTTCTTTTTATCACTGAAATATATTCCATGAGTATATGTGCCAGTTTGTTTACTTATTCATCTATTGAGGAACATCTTGGTTGCTTCCAAGTTTTGGCAATTATGAATAAAGCTGCTTTAAACATACATGTGCAGGTTTTGGAGTGGGCAAAGTTTACATTTCATTTGGGTGAATATCATGTAGCATGATTTTGGATCATATGGTGATATGGTTAGGTTTTGTGTCTCCACCCAAATCTCATCTTGAATTATTATCCCCATAATCCCCACATGTCAAGGGAGAGACCAGGTGGAGGTAACTGGGTCACAAGGGCTATTTCCCCCATGATGTTCTTGTGATAGTGAGTGAGTTCTCACGAGAGCTGATGGTTTTATAAGTGTTTGGTAGTTCCTCCTGCACTCATTCTCCTTCCTGTCACCTTGTGAAGTAGGTGCCTTGCTTCGCCTTCTTCTTCCACCATGATAATAAGTTTCCTGAGGCCTCCCCAGCCATGCTGAGCTGTGAGTCAATTAAATAAACCGCTTTCCTTTATAAATTACCCAGTATTGGGAACTTCTTTATAGCACTGTGAAAATGGACTAATATATATGTTAAGTCTAGGTTTAGCTTTGTAAGAAACTGTCAAACTGTCTTCCAAAGTTACTGTACCATTTTGTATTGATAGCATCAGTGAATGAATGAAAGTTCTTGTTGCTCCACATCTCACCAGCATGCTGTGCTTTTGGTGTTTTGGATTTTAGTCATTCTAATAAGTGTTTTGTGAACTTTATTGTTTGATAGCTGAGTTACAAACTGGCAAGTATCCAAGCAAAGAACAGAGAACTGGAGGTTTGCTTTTCTACTGAAGGAAATATGTTAAGAATATACGAAAGTTTTATGCTAAATGTAAATAAATTTTTACAGTAAACTAATAATAAGTGATTGAAAAAAGTTGACTTGTGACATACAAATGACATAAATCTTTCACTGTCCATTCTTTCATGGGTATTAATATTTCATTTGATAAAGATTTAAGTACTAATGACTATCAGTATCTGTTGATTGCTAGCAATTTTGAGTAGGACACTTTTTCTGATATGTATGAATATATAGACGAGAATCACATTATACACCTGGGTTGTGTAATAGTCTTTATGATGCTGTAAGGCAACCACTGAGCTTGGAATCAGTAAATTACAATTTTTTTCTTCTGGGTCCCTCAGTAGCCCTGTGACTTTGGTTTATTTGACTTCTGTGAGTCTCAAAAATGCATTTGTAAAAGGGAAATTAAATTTTTTTCTGCCCATCTTACTGTGAAGCTGTTGTAATAATAATATTGACAATAGCAATAATGATACTAATAAAAAGTACTTTACTGTGTATTTGAAATTACACAAACAATTTGAAAATCATAGCACCATATAAAATGTAAGGTCACTTTAGTGTTGGAGTTTACAATTTGGCAGGGAAGCTATACAACTAACCACGGTACCATTTGAGAGCAGCAAACTTCCCTTAGGGTATACGGAGAAACGAGGGGGACTATAAGTATTAAGCTCTTTTGGGCCAGGCTCTAGGACCACATATATCCCATGTAATCTCCATCACACCTTGCAGATGTAAATTTTCTTATTCTTATTTCATACAGATGATGTAACTGAAGAATGAAGCAAGTTGTTCATGGTGACATAGCTAATATGTTAGTGTTTTCTATCACTATCATGTCATGGTGACATAGTTAATTTGATAGTATTTGCCTATTCCTCATAGAAAACTGGAGATGGCCACATTATATATCCTTAACTATAGGGGCCATTTCTAGAAATCAAATTTCTAGAAATCAAGTCATACCACATACAATATATTACCCCAAAGCTTACTGATAGTGCTAAAATATGGGATATCTTTGCATAGAGATCCTCTTGCATAGAGAATTCCTATTACTCAAGAATCAATGTTAGACATTCACTCTGTGCTCACAGTGTTCTTTTTTCTTCTGTCAAACAAACAAACAAACCAACAAAAAATAACCTTATTCTACTTGTGACCTTCAGTACCAAGTAAGACTGGATAGAGTATCAAGATAAATTTGTGACAGATTTTGTGTCCTTTCTATCACATTATCATGGTTGCCCAGAAGTTAAGAGGTTTGGAATGATTCCAGTCTGATAAGGAGAACAAGACATTGAACTAAATGTCTAGAGTCTAAAATAGATCTAGGATAGCTATTACTTTAGCTTTTCTGAGATTTAATATGGGAATGAGGCATAAAAGAAGAGTTGAAATAACCATTACACAGAGATGCTGTGTTCCTTCTTCCTAAGGCCTAAGAATATTTCTCACTCATTCTTCTGTCCTAGAATTTATAATGGTATATGGCACTGTACAGAAATTCATTAAATGTTAGTGAAATACTACATGCGAAAGAAGGTAGTGATGTAAATAGAACCTAATATAATTTTTGTGGGCTTATTTATGTCCTGCATTTTCCTATAAAATTACTTTTTAGATTGTTTTGCTGCTCGAATCATTACTGGTTGCTATCTAGGGATCACCTTCAAACCCCTTACAAAATACAATGTTTAAAAAAAATAAAAACAAGGGCCTGGCACAATGGCTCACACCTGTAATCCCGGCACTGTGGGAGGCCGAGGCAGGAGAATTGCTTGAGCCCAGGAGTTCGAGGCCAGCCTGGGCAACATAGAGAAGCACTGTCTCTATAATAAATAAATAAATACTTTTAGAAAAACAAATGCTGTAAAATTGCATTTCTAGCTTATGTCACATAAAGGATCTGAAACGGCATGTAAACAATGGCAAGTTTTTATATATATCCATTAACAGGTCTTGAAAAAAAGATTGACTCTACCTGCTTGTGTGAAATTTCTCTGAATGAAATCAGACAATGGTGTTCTCAGAAACAATGCATCTTAGAATAGTTAGTATCAGCCAGATACACTATAACAATATCATACTAACTTCTCTCCCAATAAAATGCCTAGAAAACAATGTATCTCTAATAAGAAAAATTCCAATGCTGTATTAACCGGTGATTCCATTTAAAATATTTTCAAACGAATTCCGTAAGGTAACAAATATATTATTAAAAGCCTAATAAATCTTTTAATAATCCAGAAAGAAACATTTAGAAGATATTAAGAAAGACATATTCCAAATTCAGAGAGAAGCTCATAAAAGCTAACATAAAAAGCAAGTTAAAAAACAATATGTACAAGAAAATATAGACATATAATCAAAGAAAAGGGGAAGTACATAAAAAAAACTAGATGAATGCAAATTTTCAAAGTCATATTTTACCAAACTTTAAAAATTAACTTTAAAAGAAGAATTAACCTTGGTGGCAGCAAAAGCCATGTCTGTGTCTGACTAATTTGGGTTCAGTTAAAATCTTGGATAGAGAACACTTAAGTGAAAATATAGGGCAAAAATAATTCCATACAAAATACAATGAATAAATTGAGCAAAATTTGGCATATAACCAAATTCCAACGTTTTAAGGAAGGTATTAATTTCAAGCTAATATCCAGATTTTTCTGGTAAGAGAAAGGTGAGCATGATCCCTATGATAGTGGTTGCCATTACTTCTACCTTTGTGAGGCAGAATGGATGGGACAGCTCTAGGGCTCTTCTGATTTTATTCTATCAATTATAAGAGGTCTGAGAACAGGAAATGAAAAATGCTATGCCCCTCAAGTCATCTAGCTCAAACAATTTCACTGGCATCTAGATCTGATATATTTTGGATTAGGGAAGAGTAAATACATGCAAAATTCGCACTGGAAGTGAAGCTAATGGCCCTTCCACATAATTTTGCTGAGGATATCAATTGATTCCCTGGTGCAGAGGAAGGATTGTTAAGCTAAAATGGTTTCAACCAGATCAAACATTAAAGTAGGCAGAATTTTTCAGTAGATTTGACTAGATTCTTCATTTACTATAAAGATCTGCCACACCCAAAATACCACCTGAAATTACAGCTTTCTAGTTAAATCAGTATAGACTATGGATAAAAGAAGTTACGAAGCCCACCCTCTTAATCTTGATCAATATTCAGAGATGACTACTCCGCATCATGAAAAGTAATTTGTTTTCACATTTTCTCTGCTCCTAATGAAATCTTTTTTGCTGAAGTGTTCTGAAGAAATAAATAAAGAAGCCTGGTGCCTCTCAGAGTTCCACACGGCTGATGAGTCTAGGCAGTGACAAATGACACTGTACTCCTCAGCGTGCAACCTTTCTCTCCCTCTCATCTTCCTGCAATGGAACACTGCTACATTCCATGCAGAGGAAACGTATTGTACATTTCATAGCTGTCATCTTGGCATAAAAGGCAGAGGGAGGAGGAAATTCTCCTTTTGGTCTGCCTAAGCATTTCACTTCATTTTTATATATCAATAACCGTGAGAAAGTATTGAGTAAATTTGGATATAAAACACAGAACTTTGTTTTGGAAGGCATTACTTTTCAAAGGAAATGCGTCGTGGAGAGTGAGGAGCAAAGGGTCAATGTTTTCAAGAGCAATCGGAAGCTTCCTGCCTTGATATTCCTAATCTTCTTTCTGGCATCTTATGCTCACCAACTGCCTAAGGGTGGATGCATGTGGTTCTGCCCATCTGTCCAATTGTCATTCTAAATTATGTGGTTTACTAAGAAAATACTTAACATTTTATGAATAATGTATAATTTTAAGAAGTAGTTTTAAATCTTCAAGATTTATCTCATGAGTGAAATGGTTGCTTTGTTCTTAAGGAGAAAATTAATTTATTTCCCATGTATCCATGTACAATAAATAGAGTTGTTATAAACATATGAGAAAATGAGCTATCATGATAAGTATACAGCATAGAATTAAGTTCATTAGAATACCCTCATATTCTATAATATACTAAATTACTAACATGCAGTGAAATCATATGGAATTCTGAAGTAGTGAATTGTTTCCTTACTGTTTAACATATTCTTGCAGTTTGTGTTTTTAAAATTAAAATCAGTAATTCTGGGCAGTTAGTTGTTTTTGAAGACAATGTCATTTATCTTTGCTTTCAGAAGGAAACAGTCTACATTTAACAAATAATTCATTTTCTACGTGTTAATTGAGCAGTGAAAATATGGTTGGCATGTCTGAAGAACAGGGAAAAAGGCAGTGTAGTTAGAGCGTAGTTGGAGGGTGGTATACAAGGAGAAAAGGGATAGGAAATAAGAAGTTACTAAGGGTCAGATAATGTAGGGCCTTTAAACCACAGCAAAGATTTTCATTTCATTCTATGTATGATAAGAGGTCACTGGATGGTTGGGAGCAGGGGAGATGTGATCTGGTTTCTCTCTTAAAATAATTATTCTGACTGCTCAAGAATGGACTAGGTTCAGTGTCTAAATGGAAGCAGGCAGATCAGTTTAAAGTCTAGGGAAGGAGTCCAGGTGAGAAATGATGAAGGCTGGCTTAGGGTGGTAACAGTAGAGAAGGGAAACATGGTAAGACTGAGGATATATTTTGAATTACAGTTTAGGTAAAATTATTAGCTTAAGGGTTAGATATAAAAGGTATGAAAGGAAAAGCATCAAGGATACGTATGGTATATCTGCAAATGCTACAAGATCAAAGTGAAATTTCAAATAGTGAAATTACTGTGTTTTGGCAGTTAGGGATAACTTTTTGGAGTTCTGGAGGCTTGGGCTGGACTTTTTTGCATGGATAAAATTCAGAGAGAAGACATAAAAGTGGGAAGACAGTTAAAAATGTGTATTTTATTAGATAATTGGGAAGTATTTTGAAGATACTTTTGAAGAACTCTTAGAATGAAGAGTTTTGTTGAGTATTTGAGAGATATATGGCTGAAAAGAAAGAGAGGCCAGATAAAACAAGGCCCTGAGTAACAAGAGTAGGTCTTGGGCCTTGATTCTATAGAAAGTGCAAAACCACTGGCTAATTTTGTATAACTAATCTGGCTAGAAATGTCCAGATTTCCGACACACTATATTAAAGGAAGTACTGCCAAAAACCATATCACAGATTCCAAAGATAGAGATCAATGTAGATGCATTTATAAAATGAATGAACTCTGAGAAGACCAAGCAGATTTCTAAAAAAACACTACCATATATTTCATTACATACACACACACACACAAACACACACACACACCATACCCTGAACATACCCTCCACCCCACATACACGCTTATATATACATGTTAGTGCTTTGCAGTTTATTTTTATAAAGGCACCAATTAGTTTCTAATAAGAAAAAGCAATGTGTAAAGAAGAGAAGAAATTTTGTTCTCTCCATGAAGAATAAACAAAAATATTTGTTAGATGTAATAAATACACATTTTTTTCTCAAATTGTTTCAGGATATTTATCACATGAAAAATGGGTACTTTGGGAAGATTTTCTCCTAAAGCCTTCATTTTTTTATATACAGTGGGAATCCGAACAACTAATTTCTATTTACAGTTGCATTCTACTTCCAAAAACATACAACTATGACTCAATAAACTGTTAAGTCCAAAAATATAACTTATTTTAAAATGTGAACCTAGGTATTTGGGATGATCAGCCATGCTAGTTACTATTAAGAATAGTAGTATTTACTAATAAGATGATATTCAGAGATTATAAGGGAAGCACTAACGAATAAAAATGACCCAAACTATATATAAGGTCTTTGTTCATACCCAAAATAAACCCATGCACTGTGGATGGGGTTCTCTAATGACAGTAGAAGTAAACTGGCAGTTAAAAAGCGTATCAAAAACTGCACTTTTATTTTTTCCTGTGTATTGTCAGACAGGTTAACAAAAGTATTAAAAAGTTATTTGTAAGCTTAGAGATTTTGGCATACTGTGTGTGGATAAAGTACATTAAAAAGAGAAAGGCAAAGTTTTAAGGATAAATGAAAATGAAAGGATTACAACTACTATGGTCAAAATTCATGTGATAAATCGTCATCACTAACGTGACAGTATTAAGTGGTGGGGCCTTGCAGCGGTAATAAAGTCATGGGGCAGAGCCCTGATTAGTGGAATTGGTAACATTATAAAAGGCCTTAAGGGAGTGAGATTGCCCTTTCTATCTCTCCACCATGTGAGAACACAGCATTTGACCCTCTGGAGGATACAGTAACAAGACACCATCTTGGGAGTAGAGAACTGGCCCTTGCCAGACACTGAACCTGATGACAAATGCCTTGATCTTGGAGTTTCCAGCCTCCAGAGCTATGAGAAATAAATTTCTGTTGTTTGTAAATTACCCAGTCTCATGTATTGTGTTATAGCAGCACAAACAGATTAAGACAACAGCTTTCTCAGAGCCCAAAAGATTTATAATAGTAAGAAGTTGCAAAGTCAAACAAGGAGTAAGGCCTCAAATGATCAGCTGTACTTGCTGAAAATGAAAGAGCAACTAAATCATTCAATTCACTTGGGCAATACAACCCATTATTCGTCTAAAATTTTTGTTAATAATTTTCTGATTTACTGTCTAATAATACTAGATACCATGCACCAATTACTCCTACAAATTTTTTTGTTAATAATTCTCTGTTTTGCTATTTAGTAATGCTGGATACCAATACTGGATATCCAAAATGGTTTGATAGTTGGGAACAAAGGGAATAAAGGAAAGAAGTGTACTATAACCAGAATTTTTTGAAAAATAATGAGACTATAGGTACTATGATACTTCACTCAGAAAACCTTACTTCAAACTTAATGGAAAGAGAAAAAGATTGGGGAACAAGTCTTCAAGCACGGTCCATAATATTAATAGATAGATTCTTGCACGTATTCATGATTGACAGCTAGATGTCAATGCCTAAAGCATAACAAATAGGTCTTAAATATCACTATATTTTTGATGATGCTTGGCATAGTATTTTTTTTTTTTTGGTTGGGCATGGTTTTTTTTTTTTTTTTTTTTTTTGAGATGGAGTCTTGCTCTGTCACCCAGGCTGGAGTGTATTGGCATGATCTCAGCTCACTGCAACCTTTGCCTTCCAGGATCAAGCGATTCTCCTGGTTCAGCGTCCTTAGTAGCTGGGATTACAGGCATCTGCCACCACACCTGGCTAATTTTTGTATTTTTAGTAGAGACAATGTTTTTCCATGTTGGCCAGGCTGGTCTCAAACTCCTGATCTCAGGTGATCTACCTGCCTCGGCCTCCCAAAGTGCTGGGATTACAGGCATGAGCCACCGCGCCAGGTCGGTGTCATATTTTATACACAGCATGCATCAACAAAGTGGATCAGATGGATGGGTGGACAAATGGGTAACTGAAAGAAAAAATAGCAGAAATGATAACCCTAACTTTTAAGAGTCTATCAAGCTAAAATGACCTTCGAATCCGTTGAATGAATGCACGTGGGAACTTGGAACTTAAGAAGGAAAAGTAGCATAAATTACAATTGTGGCTAAAGCAGCAGAATACTTAGTTACATAAGTTTTAACCAGTGCAGAATATTATAATTACCATTTATGATGCTTTTTTATGAATCCAGTACATGCTTATTAAAGGGAATTGGATAAAATAAAAATAAGAAAGGAACACAATAATCCAGACTGTAATATAGGACCCAGAAATAGTTATTCAGTTGCAAAATTTCCTTAAGGACAATATAAGAGACAATTTTGTGTTTGTTGCCATCCTGGGGGAGTCTACTGGCATTAAAGAGGTAAGGCCCAGGGCTTGTAAACATCCTACAATGAATGAGAGTTCTCCACAGCAAAGAATTACCCAGCCCAAAATGCAAAATGGGCTTCACTGAGAAAAATTGAGTATGTGGTGCATTTACTCCAGGTCTTTATACATACATACACCGCATACAGGTTTTTAAAAACAAAAATGTTATACTGTACAAACTGCTTTGTAATTTGTTCTTTTCACATACTGCAACAATAGCATCCTTCCACACCATTAATAACTATTCTACAACATTTTAATGGCTGTTCAGCAAACCACTGTATCGATCAACCACAATGCATTTAATGAGGTCCCTATTGTCAAACTTCTAGCACCTTTTTTCAACTTTGTATTATAACCTATTCTGTGATAAATGTCTTCATATTTAAACTTATGATCATTTAAATTCTTAGACATGAAACTGGTCAGAGCATGCATAATTTCAATGCTTTTAATAGACTTCCAACATGTCCTCAAAATGACCTTTATTAGTTTATTCTCTGACCATATTGTTGCTGATTGATAGACATCTCTAACATAAAGTTGCTGAAAATATGAAACAGCAGCTGAGGCACTGTGACCCTGGGAATTGGCTTGTCCGTTCCTAGCCCATGTCTTAGTAGAAGACGCAAGGGTTATTGTTGAATACATCTGCAGGTTAAAAACCATGTATCTATTCTAAATTCCAAGTGCCAGACCCTTTCATTATCTCTTTATTAGCAAAGCATAAAAAGAAAGAGGGAGAAGGGATTTTCAAGGAAGTTAATAAGAAGGGAAGTATTAGTGGTACATTAGAATTTGTCTTCTCTGGTCCTTCCTCTGTGGAGGCAACTGGGGCCTCGTGAGACTTGGTGTTGTCTGAAAGCAGGAAGGACTTGGGTCTTACTCCCTGGTGGGATGCAGGCCTTGAGGAGCAAGGCCTGCAGTCAGAGTGTGAGCAAACACTCATATAGACGCTGGGGCTGACATACCAAGTTGGAGAATGTATGCCCACTTCCCGTCACACCCATACACCCTGGTTCCCGAGAGTTCAGGCAGTTGTGGTAGGAGTTCTTAAGTTTCCCACAGGCTCAGATTAGGCCTTGGATGGAAGTGAAGGCAGTGGCAGGCTGGGTGAAATATGGTGGACAGAGTTGGTGAGTGACAGGAGAGCATGTTATCCCTTTTAGACCCCTGAAGTTATCAGAGAGGATCAGCCAGGCACGTTTAGACCATATGGTATATCATATTGTAGATTCACCCCAAGACATTCATGGCTGTGCAGTAAAAGTGCAGGATGAAAACCAGACTCTCTGAAGGGTAAGGATATTCCCATCCCTATCCTTCATCCTTTCCTCCTTTGCAGATAAACCATCCCACTTTCAAATGAACTTGACAGGATGGGGCTTTGAACTGTGCTTGGGGTTGTTTCTCCTCTGGAAATGCTTCCATTCTAAAAAGTTCTGGCATAGGAAATTAGCTCAAGGAAAAACTCTCTGCCCTCCTTCCCCTTAATGGACTGTCCTGCCTTTGGATGCGAGTAAAAGGGGCTGAGATAATTCATCGGCCAGTTTCACAGCTGCAATCTACTTAGACCCGTCCCCTTCCAGGTCACCAAGGATGTTTGTCAGCATTTGGTACAAAGCCTTATGGGAATGAAGATGGTCATTTCTTTGGTGTCGTCCCAAGAAATGTAATAGAAAATGACTATAAAAGAATGGATTCTGATATAGGATGCTGAGTCCCGATAATCTCTCTAAATGTCTTTCATCTAGGACCTAAAATCAGCCATTATTAAGAAAAAGAATAAAAGATTGCAGGGAACAGTTCCAATTAACCTGTGGCACCCTAAATCTGTGTTCTACTAAACACCTAGAACTATTCTCCATGGGGTTGGTATCAAAGAGCATTAGGAAAGATGGTAACTATTCCTCTTACATACAATATTAAGGACTCAGAGATTTGCTTCAGCTTAACAGATATACTTTTAAACTTTGTTCATTTCATCGTTTCCCAATATTATTTGATGAGCAGAGAACCCATTCTAATTATACCACGTGCATCATACTCAATGGAACCACATGACTTTGGGGAAATCAGAGGAAAACTAATGGTGATTACATTTTATTTAGCTAAATAAAACAACATGTTCAGTGATGCTTTTCCCTCTTTATGTTATACAATTTACTTACTTAATATCATCAAAGAATATGGAAAAGATTTTCTATGATCATATATCAACACATTTCTTAGAGAAAATGTAAGTTCTTAGCAAAATATTATAACTGTATAATGCACTACGCTATTTTCAAATCTTTTGTCTGCATTATTTTCTTTCATTCACACTCCAACCCTGGGCAGTTGACTGGCCAGTTACAGATGAGTAGCTATGGTTTAGAAAGGTTAAATGATTTGCCAGGGGTCTGGCAATGCATAATTGAATACATTGTCTTAAGATTCAAGCTATTATACACAGACTGAAAACATTTTGAACTCATTTAATTCAACATTTTTATTTCACAGATAAGAAAACTCACGCTCAGAGAGGGAAGATGATATCATCTAGTAGAGTGAGAGAGACAAGACCAACTCTCTGTTCCCTGAATTCGAGCCCATGCCCTCCACACCAAGCCATGTTTTCCCTGTATATGACCAAACAAAATGGTGCAGTTAAACCAGGAGCCCGCATGCACAGGAGGGCCAGCTGGCTGTCATGCTGGATCAAACAGCAGATATAGACCATCTCTAGTAGAACACTTGTGAATTGCCTTTGTTTCGAACTCATAAATGTTAGTATACCTTTGTAGGACTACCGTGAAAGATGAATTGCCACTATAAGCAGCCATTAGTATATAGTGGAGATTATCTTTTAAAGGTGCCTACTTTAGACATGTCATATATTAGAAATTAAGGATGAAGTATTTCTATCTATCTATGCTTTATAGGATAATTACATTAATCTCAAAGCTATGTGACATAAGTAGGAAGTACATGCCTCTTCCGATTTCCCTTAGCAATAACAAATAATACATACTCAATCCACTGAGCAAAAATTGGAGCCTCAAGGTAAAGCTGTGTGTACAACCTCAGAAAATCTGTGTGGCATGAATACTGTAACATACACTGAAAGGGCAATTTTCGATTTTTCGATTTCGAGGATTCCCAATAACCAAATAGAAAAAAAGTGTGTACACATGTGAATTGGAGACGACTTGATATTAAGGATTGTCAGACTTATGTCACTCCATTGTAAGCATAGATGGTTAAAATCTATTTGATTTCATTAAATTAAAAGTGTACATTATTCATCACAATCCATAATGTAACTGAATTCATTCCTGTGAACTGAATTCCAATTAGATTCATCATATTGTTGTGAACACAAGAGAAAAGTAGGACAGTCCCACATCTAAGCAGGAAGATAAAATATATATTCGTTCTTTCTTTCCATTTTTTCATTTACTTGTTCAATAAATAATCTATTTATTCAACAAACATAGTTTCTGGCTCAGTATTCTTTGCATTAGTATTCACTATGGCATTAATAAGAATTAAATGCCACTTTGGAATTTTCACAAGTAATTGCTTAGTGATTCCAGAATCACCTGGTAGAGGGGGATATTTAAATTGCAATTTAACAATCCAAATGTTGGTAAAAGTTTTAATACAGTTTCTTATAAAAAGTACTTCATATATGAGTTGACAAATTGTTCATTTTCTCCTTGTAGAAGAACAATCCAATTGATGAGATGTATCATCTAACTCTTGTATGCATAATTATATATTTGCATGAAAAACACAATTGGCATCTCATTTACCTTATTTCTGTAGCCTTGAATATCAAGTAAACATATTTTGTCCTAATTTTTAAATACTTTGAATAGTTTGAGAACCATAAGACCTCTTTTGACAATTTCCTCTTGATAAAGCAAATAGCATTATTAATGTCTCCCTGAAACTTAAAAACTAACAGCCTATGCTTGAAGGGGCAGAAAAGTCAAATTATTTCTTACTTTTTAGGAACAAATTGTTTATCTTTGTAGTTGGAGACAAGACATATGGAATAATATATAAACACATCTTATCCTATTTATGCTTGTCACCTAAACATATAAATGCTATTTTTCCAAGTTTATTATCAAATTACAAAGTGGAAATATGGCTCAGATGGTAATAGAGGTAAAAACAAACCTAAGTCACGTAAGATGAGTAAGTCTAAAGATATAATGTACAACACGAAGATTATTGTTAATAATATTGCAGTGCATACTGGTAATTTTTCAAGAAAGTGGATTTTAGGTACTGTTGGTAAAAAAAAGAAAGGTAACTATATGATGATGGTTATGTTAATTTGCTTCAATGTAGGAATCACTTTTATGTATGTATGTGTATATATATGTATGTGTGTATATATATAAAGATAAGTATCTGAAAACATCATGCTGTACAACTTAAATGTATACAATTAAAAATAATTTTAAAATGCACCTAAGTTTGAAGTCATCCTATATTTAATAGTTTCTCATTAATGAAACCAGCAAAATTATCACGCTATCGTTGCAAGTGAAGGAATACTAACAATAGACGTTAGCACATGCACAGTAAAAATGGGTTCATAAAAATGTGGTCATTGCTCTCACATTGCAGTTCACAGAATTTTAAGCTATGTTAAACATTTATGAAGGAACAAGGGAAGTGCACGAAAATGATTTAAACCTATTTGTTGGTGTACCGTGATGCAGTTCTATCCCACTCATCCTATAATACATTTCTTTGACAAACAAAACTATAATCACAATCAGTTCTTTGAATATTAAAATTGTATGTATAGTCATGTATGTGTTGTGGGTACAGACTATTAACCACTGATTCTAAGATGTGGGTGGAAGTATTTGTCTCTATATCTAAACAGCTAAAATATCATGGCTACTATCTGCGTGTGTGTGTGAGGTAATTTCAATCTACTGACAAAGACACAATTTAATGTATTATATTTATTGACAGCATCAGCCTCTCTCATTTCTAAGATAAATCTCCTTTTTTTCATGATGGATGTATACTTGTTACAAACCATATTGTTCTCAGAGACTACAGCTGCTCCTTTTTTCCAAGGGTAAATATGTCAGTCTCCCGGCCTGAACTGCCCATTTCTTATGTGTTACTCAGTTTTGTATTCCTCATGGTGCCCAGCTGAGTGTCTGGCACATATTAAGTACTCAGTTAATGATTTTTAGTGAAAACATAGCAGTAAGCCTGTTTTCCTTATAATTTTATACATAATTACAGACTACTTTCCCACCTAGAACCTTACAGCATTAAGGGTCATTATAATTCGTTATTCATCCATCTTGAACCCAGTGAAATTTTGTCAGATACAAAGAAAGGCCATAATAATTGTGTTTCTAAGTGGGGACAGTTTATGTACCATTAGTGGACTCTCATATGAGTAAAAAGATAACAACTTTTACATACCACATTGCAAAATATCACTGTTACATATCTTTAGAAACAAATCAGTCTAAAATTTTTCTTTAATAATCACAGTATGCTTTAATATAAGATTATAGTGCCAGTAATAGTATATGCCACTCCAAACACAAATACAAATCAAGCAATTCACTGTGCCTCAAAGCTTTTAATTTAGGTCTAAATATACCTAACAGTCATCTGGTTATCTTCTGAAGTCAAGCACAAGGACAAGAACCAAACTTCTAATTATTTGAGGCAATGTATTATATTAATCATTATTAGACACTTAAGGGGAAAGTTTACTATAAATTAAAATATTTCTCCAGTCCTGACATCTTTTATTACTACCTTGTTATAAAATTATTTTAAGATTGTGCCTATGACCTGTGTGTGCTTCTTCAAAGAAATCTGAAAGGTTGCCTGTGACCTGTGCTTGTTTGTGAAATCAGCATTAAATGATTCAGCTGATGGCAGCATACATCATCTGATTAACCATTTAATCAGAGGGTCCATAACACTCAAGCATTTAAAAATAAATTTACATGAAGTCCAACATGACAGGTGTAGTAAGTCAAAAGAAGTGAGTAAAAGAATGCTTAGATATTATAGTTCATGATGTCAAATCTGACATTTTAAATCCTGCTTTTGTTTTATTCATCTGCCACACAACTGGCTAGCTATCCTTTTATGAATTAAGTCAGGATTATTACAGAATATACACACGTTAATCCATTTGAATCAGGATTGTAAAAAACTGTTTATAATCTATTGATCCAATTTTTCCAAAATGGCATTGTTTAGGAACTTCATTCTGATTTTGAACAACAATAAATAACATTGCTGACCCTGGATGTTTTCAGTACCTGAGGCAACAGATATTTCAAGCTTATTTCTTGCATGAAAACTATTAATCATCATGTAGATAAGTCAGTGTCTAAATGGGATACGATAATGAAGCTGACTGCTGTATTATTTGTCAGGCAGTGGCTTCACAGTTTATTCAGGACTTTTGCTCTCTAAAACTCCAGAAAATTATAAAAATATAAAAACTTCAGGACTCAACTCTTTTAGAGCATTCCATGTGGCTTGAAAGAAATGGTCATTAGTTCAACAAGGATTTATTTGAGCACCAGCCACATGCAAGACACTGTTGAGGAGCTGGGATAGACCAAGTGTTCTGGTGGCTAGCTCCACACTGCACGCATAGTAGCACCACAGAATAATGCTGATCCAAGTCACTTTCTTTGTACAGTATTCTTAGAACAAGCAGATGTTTCTTCCTCAATAGAAGTAGGAAATATAAATTTTCTCTATATAACATCACTGTTGCTTTGCACTTAAAATTTCTGCCAGTGCACTTTTAACCTGTTTCTACTCTGCCAATAAAAGGTATGAACTTCAAGAAATGAATTATATGACTGATAACTTCTTATGTGTACATGAGTAAAATATAGATCAAAAGATCTATTATTCTAATTCTAATTCTATTCTAATTCTAAACACAAGAGTTAATATTGTTTTGTAAAACAAATTATTATAATTCAAGATAACTCATTTGTCCTTTAACTAGTCTTATACTCAGAAATTATTAATAAGGGCAGCTATATTCATATGATCAAATTCACAAAACTGGTATCTTCTTTGATTTACTCTTGATTTATTGATTGTTCAGAATTACGTCATTTAATTTCCCCATATTTGTGAAAGGAGAGGAAAATTTCCCCCCTCATCAACTAGAGGGTGATGGGCCAAATACCCTCAAAGGGCATGAAAGGTTAAAACCGGTGCCATTACTCCCTTTCAGTGTTCCTGATCTTAAAGTACAGCCATTAATCCACTTCTACAAGCTAGACATCTGGTATCCCTACTTGTCACATCCCTCTTCCTCCAAGTTTCTGGCACAGTGTGAGCAAACATTCTTTCTTGAATGATGAATGAGAGTCTCAATGTGGTCATTAATAAGCATTTGAAGCAAAAAGATTTTGCTTATTTCTAGTTGCCAGGCTCATTTTGATCAGAGTTTAAAAAATTAAATAAATTATTTCAAATATCATAATGAACAAATTAAATACTTTCATTGAAACCATCCAGATATTTTAGCATCCCATAGATGTGGCCAAAATTGCAGACATGTATTAGAGTACTCTCTGAATTATTTTAGAAACTCAGAACTTTACTGCTAAATTAGACTGCAACAATTTTCTAGTAGAGCTTCCTCATTATATGAGAAAGACTTTTAGGAGATCTGCAAAAGGTTATCCAGTCAGGTGGTGTATGAGCAGAGATGAAGACTAGCCATTTTCACTCTCAGTCCAGTGTTTATTTCCACAACTATGCTGAAATTTCTAGGTTTTATGACTTCATTTTCATATTAGAAATCAGTAAGATACGGCCGGGCGCAGTGGCTCAAGCCTGTAATCCCAGCACTTTGGGAGGCCGAGACGGGCGGATCACGAGGTCAGGAGATCGAGACCATCCTGGCTAACACAGTGAAACCCCGTCTCTACTAAAAAATACAAAATCTAGCCGGGCGAGGTGGCGGGCGCCTGTAGTCCCAGCTACTCGGGAGGCTGAGGCAGGAGAATGGCGTGAACCCGGGAGGCGGAGCTTGCAGTGAGCTGAGATCCGGCCACTGCACTCCAGCCTGGGCGACAGAGCGAGACTCCGTCTAAAAAAAAAAAAAAAAAAAAAAAAAAAAAGAAATCAGTAAGATACTCTAGTACCTATAAGGGAAATATCTCCAAATGATTAATTTTGTCACATCATTTAGATTTCTGCTTTATATTAAAATAAATAGCAGCNTTGTCACATCATTTAGATTTCTGCTTTAAATATTAAAATAAATAGCAGCATTTTTAGATGGGTGGAAAGCAAACACAGTTTTGTAAAAGATTAAGCACTTTCATGCTCCATTTGCAATTTATATGGTATGCCTTAAGTGCAGGTGAATAAAGAAAGGATGGTACATGTTTCCCTGTTGCTTAATATTCTGAAGCAATAAAATTCTCTAGTTAAATCTAATTGTCCATAACTGAATGTATAAAGACCCGAAGGAAGGTAAGTTTTGAGGAAATGCTTGGGGAAGTGATATAGTGGCTGGAAAAGTACTATTGGTGTCCAGTCTATTCCAAATGACTGTACAATCTTGGACTCCCCACTTCCTCTGTTGATTTCAGTTTTCTCATCTGTACAATCAGAAGATTGATCTGAACAGAGGGTCTGTCAATGGACTTCCCATTAAGCCCTTTGATGTGTGTATGTGAGGGCACATTTTTCTGAAGCTAAGAGGGTCCATAGCGTCTATTAGATTGTGAAAAGGGTCTGAGACACAAAACTGGTTAATTGCCTGTGTACTATTTTAATTTGAGGTCCCTCTTAACTTGTGAAATCTTACAAAGCTGTAAATAGAATTATAATTTTAGATGGAAGCTAGAAATTAATATAATTATTATTCCTAATAAGATTATTTGAAAAGCATATTTTGTACAAAGGGATATCACCATGACCAACCATGCACTCAACATTAGCTGAAGAACTTCACTAGAAACCCAGTCAGGATTTGCCATAATTAGCATCCATTGCACCAGACACTAGACATGTAACTTCATGTAGTAAATCTAAATATATCACAGATATTTTTGTTCTGCCTTTTTGTTATCAGTGTTTTAATGGGCTATCAAGGTAAGGCTGCTACTTAGGATTACATGAAGTGGAAACAACCCAGAATAGTTTGCCAGCAAATAAAACTTCTTTCACACAATTTTCAAGAGATTCATCCAAAATCATTTTGATTTTAACTTTTGGATAGCTGAATAGCACTGTTCTTATAATAAGGATATGATTATAAAAGACCCATAAATAAAAGTTGTTCTGCTTACTCACTTATTTCCTTCCTTTCTTTCCTTCTTTTTTTTTTTTTTTTTTTTTTTTT